>NW_025938959.1:0-9342 GCF_000764305.2 Hyalella azteca | reverse complement strand
TCGCTAAGTGAACGTAAGTACTTACGCTCTATTTTCTTGTCTATGATTGGTGGATTTTGCTTGAAAGGCCGTCAATGATTGGCTGATGAACTTACGATCTCTTAACTTTTTTTGAAAGTATAGGCCCAGGCCAAATCAAATGCATCTCTTGCTTGTTCCCCATGCAATCTGGGCACCGTGAACAGGGAGATAGGCTCAGCGTAGCCTCACTATGACGATTGCGAACTTCTTTACTTGTATAGATTTACGATGTCAAACTTTCTCGATACAGAGAAGAGTTTCTCTTCCAGTCAATAAAGCAGAAAAAATTAATCAGGCAGAAGAACCCTTGCCGTGAGAAATCTTTTCTATAAAATACCTTCACAGGGAGTCATTCCATCCTCAAAAATAATAATATTAGCGGATAAATAAATACTTTCTTTTGATAGAAAGAAATGCAGAACATTGAACAAGGCATGAAATTTACAAAACATTGTATTTGAATGCACAATCCGAGCATCAATCTTGAAGATCCATTACTACTGAAGAACGGACGGATCACATTCAGAAAGGGTAGAAAACAATCTCGAGGATAAAGTGGTGCGATTAGGCGCCGGAAGTTGGCCACCACATGCCTCATAAGACGCGCCGTCCGCTGACAGGCACTACGTCCATCACGATGGCCGTCCATCGCAGGCCATCAGCCCCGGTCCATCCAGGAAATGCTCCCGTGGACAGACCGCTGCTCGTGCCCAATGAGCTTTGAAAATCACACACTCGCTCCCTCAAGCGATAAAATCGAACGTTTCTATCTGCCGTTCTTTCATTGAACCATCGATTGCCTTGCATGAACTAGGCTCTTAAGGTATTGGTGCATGACACGCAGACATGAAGGGAATTTTTCTATCTCCGCGAAATACGAGTTTATAAATTTCTCCGTTGAAAGTCAGATCATGAAATAGGAAACTGCTCATAACGTATAAAATGTATCGCTTTAGTAGACTGAAGAAACTGCTCATAAGGTATACAATGTATCGCTTTAGTAGACTGAATAAACTGCTCATAAGGTATACAATGTATATCGCTTTAGTAGACTAAAGAAACTGCTCATAAGGTATACAATGTATCGCTTTAGTAGATTAACGCAGTGCCATGCTTGCCGAAATATAAAAATCCTGGTCGACGGAAAAGAAAGTGAAGAACGTTTTAAAATGCAACACGCGAACTTCCAACGATTAACTTAGAACAGTCACACAAATGTGATGGGATACGATGCACATAAACACTAAAAGTAAGGAATGATACTGAGAGCGGATCATTACGGTAAATTTCCTAGTAGACGGCGAATTACTCTAGTGATGCCTAAATTGCCACATCGTCTTTTTTGAACCGTGTAATGTGTGATGAAAAATTGACAATTTCCTAGTAGACAGCGAATTTCTCTAGTCATGCCTAAATTGCCACATCGTCTTTTTTGAACCGTGTAATGTGTGATGAAAAATTGACAATTTCCTAGTAGACCGCGAATTTCTCTAGTGATGCCTAAATTGCCACATCGTCTTTTTTTTTGAACCATGTAATGTGTGATGAAAAATTGACAATTTCCTAGTAGACCGCGAATTTCTCTAGTGATGCCTAAATTGCCACATCGTCTTTTTTGAACCGTGTAATATGTGATGAAAAATTGACAATTTCCTAGTAGACGGCGAATTACTCTAGTGATGCCTAAATTGCCACATCGTCTTTTTTGAACCATGTAATGTGTGATGAAAAATTGACAATTTTCTAGTAGACGGCGAATTACTCTAGTGATGCCTAAATTGCCATATCGTCTTTTTTGAACCGTGTAATGTGTGATGAAAAATTGACAATTTCCTAGTAGACCGCGAATTTCTCTAGTGATGCCTGAATTTCCACATCGTCTTTTTTGAACCGTGTAATGTGTGATGAAAAATTTACAATTTCCTAGTAGACAGCGAATTTCTCTAGTGATGCCTNCAGACATCATGTCTGCTATTCGTATAGCTGCAGGGCGAGAAGCTATAACAAGCTCATCTATATTGGTACAGACATCATGTCTGCTATTCGTATAGCTGCAGGGCGAGAAGCTATTACAAGCTCATCTATATTTGTACAGACATCATGTCTGCTATTCTCAGCTGGATTCGTGGCCTGCAGCCGAGACTATAAATATCATGTCTTATCGATATTCATCCGCTAATAACAAGCCGGTATATATTATAAGTGAAGAGCGAATTTATGAAAACGGGTGATGCGAAATAAACAGACTAATACTCGCATGTGCTGTCATGATGCCACGCTGGGAGCTTCATTGAATACTACAGGAAAAACACTGTAGAAGTTGTGAAGATCTCATAACTCGAACACACATTTGGGTATAAATTAGGAAAGTGAAATATACTGTCCATTTAGGATTAGAGATTTGCAGTGACCATCGTGTATTATAAATACTCGTGTGCAAATACTATCTCGCGTAAGCCTGTTTGGTGAAGATTTTCATATAATAACTTGGGGAAAAGATTGAGGAAGGCACATCCAAGATTTAATTTATTTAAAAAATCTTTTCTTTATAATAAATAAATTTCCATTCATATGCGAGGCCTAAATCCTTATTTGGCATTCGTTATAACACACATATAGACGTTGCGAATGTTCATTGTCTCAACTTAGTTTACGAATTTGTGAGCGATATTGATACACTACTTCATTCAGGGACATTCCTGTGTAAAATTGGTGTTGTGTGCGTACAAACTTCTCATCGCAGCCTGAACCGTAATGGATTTGGGTTACTATTAGAGAACAAAAACTGTGTGAAATTTTCCCCGAAAACTACCATTAACACCTAATTAAATCTCTTAAACCTTCCTCTTAAGAAGTGTTTATCCTAATTGCTCAAAACTAATAAAGCGCTTTTCAGAAATTAACACAACGCTTACAATTCTTCAGTTGCGAAGAATGGTCGACAAATTGCGAAACCAGTTGAAAGTAAGGGCCTACAGTTAGGGCAGGTACTGTTACAAGGCTCGGGGCACAGCACGTAAGAAGTTCGTAGAGCAGCTGGTCGAGAACTAATCAGCTCTGAGCTTGTGCGATGTTGTACAATTGCCATAAGGAAAGTAACCACATGCAGAAACCGGGATCATATAACAGATAACATCATATAGATAACAATATATGATCATCATATATATATGATCATCATAATATATGATCATCATAACATCATATAGATAACATCATATAGATAACAGATAACATCATATATAACTCCATACATTCCGTTTCTTTACATTTCGAATATCAGGGGACATTTTCCTTCGAACTCAGTAATATAGCATAAAACAAAAAACACAATGAGATTGCATGTGATTCAATTCATCTCTTAGCACGAGTCTAGACTCTTCGGTGTGAGGTGAACTCAAAAATAAGACGTTTTCGTTACTTAATTTATACGAAGGTTTGGCGTGACTATAACGAATTATCAAATCATGCACAATCATATCTGAATAAGCAAATAAATTACTACAATAAAGGCGCACACGCAGTCACAAACTTTTCTTAGCTTGAACAAGTTACATCAGAGAATCAACAGCCACATAACGAAAGAGATAGCAGTGCCTTCAACTTCAGTAGAAAATTCGAAAAGTTAAGAGATTGATAGTGACTGTTGAGAACGTATTTATGCCAGCCTTTCGGACTGGAGGAAGAGTAGCGGTAGCGACATTATCTACGCTGCACAGTTCAGCGAGTCGACGTGATAGCAATGAACATTGCTTGTACGAGTGCTGTCTAACAATAGCAGGGATACCGAATACATCAATGAGATCGAAAAAGTTCTTCACAATGATTGTAACTAACACAATGGAGCATCAGACCTCGGCGCTACATGGCTCAATAACTGATGAACATAACAAGTGACAATACCTGCAGTAGAGGCTGCGGACTATGAGCCCTTGTAAAGAAGACTGCATCAAGCAATGTATAACACAGCTTTGCCACAGCACGATACATAAAGAAATGTAAGCCTCAAAGCAACGAGTTGCTACGAGTTCGAAGTTTCGCGGAGAACTCTTGAATTGGGACGATGAGACCGAGAGAAATTGATGCATATTAAAAGTAAGATCTTACGTCAAATGAGATAAATGTGTACCGACAATCACTGCCCATTCGATAACCAAATAATGAAACCAATGATGAAGTATTTGTGAAGATGCATGTTGTCTTGTATGATGTGGTGGTGTCTTGTGTGATGTGGTGGTGTCTTGTGACTTGTGTGATGTGGTGGTGTCTTGTGTGATGTGGTGACAGCGTTGATGATGTCTTGTGTGATGTGGTGACAGCGGTGGTGATGTCTTGTGTGATATGGTGACAGCGGTGGTGATGTCTCGCCTATCATTGTATTTTATTGTATGATGTAATATGTCGACGAAACAACTAAGGAACTGATAGTTACCGAATAGTCCAAGAAAAAAGAAAACGATTCAACGATACTGCACGAAGCTTTAAGAGAATTACTCCATTCAAATGTCAAAAGATTCATCATCTAAGATTAGTAAATCCGATTAATCGGAGAGATCGTTTTTATCAGAGCTGATAACGCAGTAGATGAGAGCTTCAGCAACTGCACAAGATCAATATCATGGTCGCAAGGATACTAAGGCCGTACCATAAGCGAACTTTTTACTATCATTCGCCAGTCGCCACGGTACATATACCATGAACGCCTCAGGGATACGACGAGCCAATATTGCCATACAACTTTAGAGAGAGAAACAATATTAAACTTCGTAACCCTAGTATTGTGCCCGGCCAATGGCAAATAGCAAAACTTTTTGGTTTTCAAAATAGAAAGAAACATGTTCCCTTGCTCTCAACATTCGAAAAAAATGCTCGAACACTGCGAGGTAAATATGTCCTATATATATACAACTGGCGCTGTGAATGTTAGAATACGTGAAACGGTCGAGACTATTCACGCACGAACTTACGAAATAAATCCTGTTCGAGGCGTCAAGTCCGAACCATAGAAAAATCCGATGTCAACAGGGGAAACATCCTTCAGTACTTCGATAGAATTTGGTCATTTAACATTATCGAGCAAAGATTCGGATAATATTATCTTCTTTATTCTTATTATCGAGAAAAATAGTTCAGCAAACGTTGGCAGTGAAAATGAATGCCTGACTTCATTCAAACTAACCACCACAATAAGAAAGAACTCACCTATGCAAGAGTTGCGGCTTTACTCCAACAAATATCAAATCACTTAGTAATAATCCAATGGTTTGCATACAACGGTAGATCGAAAAACGTTATCAAGTCGTAGAAAACGGTTGAATGTCAGAATCGACCGAAACACAGAAGTGACTTGACACACCACTCACTCCCAAGGCTCAATTCAAACTGAGAGACGAGTGGCTGGCTGGCTGGCAAACCACTGGCAGCCACATGGCTGAGCTGCACCTAGGCGACTCAACTGCCACACTGAAGGCTTCAACTCGTTTCGCTTGCACAAAGTTTGCAAGTGTTTTTATTTAACACACTGGCATTTTTTAAGAACACGGGGTTTTATTAATTACGCTTAATTTAGCTTTATAATTACCAGCACAAGGAAAAACAATTTTATCAAATTTTGAGCATGTAAAGCCTTAAGGCTGGTATAAATTTCGATGTAATAAGTCCATTTCTTCAAAATTAGTAGGAAAAAAACGTAAATTTTTCTTCAGAGGCTCGCACTATTCAAGTTTTGAGATGAAAGAAAAGAGCAAAGAACATGGTTGCTTAATTCAATACATATTTTTTTCATTGATGCCTAATCCCTGACTTGAATGTTGCTGTTTTTAAAGTGATACATCAAGTTAATCACTAACTGACTCGTTGTTTAAACAATTGCCAAACTTAAGTTATGACACGTGTAATAATAAAGGTTGATTCTCTCCAGCATCCAATTTCTAATATCCAGCATAAATTGAAAAGACTGGAGCTTGGTATGAATGAATTAAGTGAAAAATGTAAAAAAAAACACCTTACCCATTTTGCTAGTTTTTTTTAATAAAACCCTGTTTTTTTGCAACCCTGATTTAAAGTTAGTCAGAGTAGCCACGTGCTTCCCATGTCAATGTCAAATGACAGTGCATCCAGCAGATCGAGTGCCACGTGGAGGCTCCTTACCGTGGCAACGCTAGACTCTTACAGTGGCATCAGCGGTGGACTCTTACAGTGCCAGCGGTAGACTCTTACAGTGGCAGCAGTAGACTCTTACAGTGGCAGCGGTAAGGTAGACTCTTACAGTGGCAGTGGTAGACTCTTACAGTGGCAGTGGTAGACTCTTACAGTGCCAGCAGTAGACTCTTACAGTGGCAGCAGTAGGCTCCTTACAGTGGCAGTGGTAGACTCTTACAGTGGCAGTGGTAGACTCCTTACACTGGCAGTGTACCACAGCTATGAACCTTTTCTTTGCATCATATCTTAATTTGTGCAACAAAAATTTTGAACGCTGTGTTGCTAAGATCAGATCTCATTGGTCGCATTTCACAACTGTAAATTGAGATTTCATCTTATATTAAATATTACAAATTATTGTGCTGTAACAAAAAAACACTCAAACCTGATTGAGGAGGCATAGTACCTCTCAAAAGACCCTCATGTACTAGTAGCAGTACCATATGTTTGAACCACTACACCAAGTTGACAAAATAAACTCTTTATACAGGAGTCGTGTGCCTACGTGAGGTTAGTAATGACAGAGCAAATACAGTGGTTCCTGCAAGCATTTTGATGATGAAGAAAGTACATGGAGTAAACTTGTTAATAATCTCTAACTGAATAGAACTCGGATATGATGGTATAAAAATTATTATTAATTAAAAATTAATATTATTTTATTAAAAAAATTATTAATATTACAAAATTAAAACAATTGTTTGTTGATATTGAAAATGTCATCAAATCATATTGACTATATATAGCAATTCTTCAAACCAGGTTCTAAAGTAACCATGGATGTTAACCCACACATTTCATACCTTAGATATTTTCCACATAAATTTAATAGCAAAACAATAACAAAACTATAGTAGGTACAGTACAAGAACTCACAACTCAAAATGAGAGGTGTGCTGGAATTGGTCAATACAGTACTTATGATCTTGAATTGGTCAGAATTATGATCTTGAATGATGAGAAAACCACCAAGAGTGAAAAAAATGTCATCTGTTCAGAAAATACAAATACTCACGTTTATTTGCCAAGTAATTTGTGCAGGTGTGAGAACAGCAAACTTGTACTAAATTCTCCTCTTGAAAGTTGGTGAGTGCAACTCAAGTGCTTTAGTTTTGTCACAATGATATTTATAAATGAGCACACACAAACTCTCAATGAACTCTTTATGAAGCACGTCAAAATGAAAATAACTTTATCTACTTCACAAGCTTCACTGCAATCTCCTGTTTGCCACACCCTACATTTTTTTCCAAATTTTTGCCTCCTACAATGTCTTTTGCTGCACCATTTCAAGCCCTGAAAATTGAAACATAATATGAATTAATTAAATTTGTTCATATTGGTGAACTCTATGCCTAATATTTGTAATATCATAACAAGATAGACAGAGGTATTGTCAGTACTACAATGGTAATTAATATTTTGTCTTTGTTTACCAGTAAGTCCATAAGAGTTTCATTTCCATAGAATATAAGAATCAGTGCACTAAACACATATTATTGAAAATAAGGAGGGAGCAACACAACAACTGAATTGACTTAAAAAATAACTAAGTTAGACATGAAATGTACTACCAGTACCCCACTCAAGTCAGAACAATTTTGTATTATCTTCAAGGTGATAAGAAAATGGAATACCTCCTGGAGACTAAATGAAAATTGTACTGATTTAAGGAACATATAGGTATATAAACTACTTTTAAATTCAGAGTCAAATCGAATATTAATCACAATTTAGTTTTCAGGAAGACACTAGCCAATATAAAAAACTATGCAAATTCACTACTACATAATTAAATGAATGGAGGCTATCATTTTTTGAAATGTTGCTACAGAGAGGCATACTTTGGCTAGTTCAAAGCACAGATTTGTCTCTACTTATAAGTAATTTCAATAGCAAATTTGTGATCCTATATGAATTTTTTTCTCATTTTTGATAAAGATTATAAGTTATAGAGGAGGTGGCATTGTCAACAAATTGAGGCACTGTAAGTTAGCCATATCAGAGGGGGAAGAAGATGTTGACAATATCAGAGGGGGAAGAAGAGGTTGACAATATCAGAGGGGGAAGAAGATGTTGACAATATCAGAGGGGGAAGAAGACGTTGAAAATATCAGAGGGGGAAGAAGATGTTGACAATATCAGAGGAGGAAGAAGACGTTGACAATATCATTGCATTAGCATACCGTAGGTAATTCATTATTTACAGCCAATGAGTAAGAAAATGTCCAGAAATTTGTCCAATTTATTGTTAAGCCATTCAATATGCAAGATGAGAATGATAGCCAGTGTTTAATGGTTAGCAATATTTGTATCATTTATCCTAGGTTTAGTAGTTTACAACTTTACCCACATAATTCTGGTATAGCATAGGTACTGCAAATTTGTTGGTATAGATTTACACAGATGTTGTAATTTACACTGCAGTAGACATCACTAGACAACTCCCCTTCAATGTCAAAAAATAAATTGGAATATTTTAGCCATAAACAATCTGGAGGATAGAAGATAGAAAAATTAAAATTAGAGTAGGACAGTAGGTACCAGACTACCAGTAGCAGTAGGGCGTAGGCCACCATTACCAGGTCTCAACTGAAATTTAGCTTACTTTTTATTAAGCCAAAACAGAAATCAAGATTGCTGTTTGCTGATAACAATTTGGATTTTTTCTAGTAATCTAGTTGGCTCACTTGCCCTACACCTCAGACAAAGTATTCAGATGCACCAGTACCATTTCTTATGGCATCTGAATTTCTGGGCAAAAATCCAGAATAAACCCACAAAATTTTTCCTGTCAAACTTCTGTCCATTTGTGTAATATTGTGTTCATCTGCAACACTGGTAATTTAATTCATTAATTAATTAGGTACTTTACTTTATTTAATACTATAGGTCCTAGGAATCAACCATGTTTCACTTCAACATTAGGTACCTACTCTCAACTTTCAAGTTTTCATTAGGTAGGTACCACTTACCAGCGCAACAGCCACAACTTTTATGTAGGCTAATTAAAATTTTTGTATTACGGTAAATATTTTTTGGCCACAGACCTTAGCAGAGGTACCTAATTTTCCAAAATCACACATTTTTCAGGGAATTTTCAAAGGTAGTAAATGTATG
>NW_025938958.1:0-507 GCF_000764305.2 Hyalella azteca | reverse complement strand
GATATGGTTACTGGAATTTGAATGTCATTTTACTCATGTTCAGTACCTTATTATAAATGGTTTACATTGCATTTAAAAACCTATTGTTGAAAAAAATTATAATAATAATAAATAACAAAAAAATACATAAATGATAAAAAACATTGTAGTTTATTCAAAAGAACTAGCTAAAGTTTCCTCGGATTGTGAGTCCATGAGATTGCTTATGAAATGTTCCCAAAATAGAGTTCGAAAAAATTGAATGTTGCAAAGGTTGATTTCGAATTGTCTTATTGTGTGAACTTTGTCGTTCACATCACCAAAAGAACTCAGATTAAAAGAAATACTTAGTAATTTTGTCACACCCTTTTTGTCGAGTTCCAACTTGAGAGATCACAGCGATGGCTGCCGTCACCCGGTGAGCAGCTGTGCCCGTATCACCGAGTCTGACCAGAATTGTTTTACGATGCAAGTTTGTTGCTGCCACGGCTGCAAAAACTCCGGGCATGAGTCTGGCCGGTAGAAGTT
>NW_025938957.1:0-286 GCF_000764305.2 Hyalella azteca | reverse complement strand
AGAAATTTGGTTCGACTCATTGAAAAGACGAACAAGATTGTTAATAAAAAGCATGCTCTGGTCGTCAATCACACTTGCATATTTATATTTATGTATACATATTGCCGGACAATACATAACTGGGCTACCATTATTACTGGACTCCCCCACTCATCACACTCCCCAACTCCCCCACTCATCATACTCCCCCACTCATCACACTCCCCCAGACCTCGGCGTTCTCCTTGGTGCGGCGCAGCAGGAGGCGCCGCGGGTGATCGTCGGGTGCCGGGTCCACGCTCAGGGT
>NW_025938956.1:180041-195041 GCF_000764305.2 Hyalella azteca | reverse complement strand
TGTTGTTGCTGCTGTTGTTGCTGCTGTTGCCGCTGCTGTTGTTGCTGCTGTTGCTGCTGCTGTTGTTGCTGCTGTAGTTGCTGCTGTTCCTGATTTTGTTGATGCTAATGTTTCTGCTGTTGTTGTTCGTGCTGTTTCTGTTGCATCTGCTGTAGTTGATGCTGAGATTGTTGGTTTTGATGTTGCTGTTGTTGAATTTTATGTTGTTACTGTGCCTATTGTTGCTCTTGTTCTTTCTGCTGTCACTGCTGATGCTGCTGTTTTTGTTGCTGTTCTTGCAGTTGTTACTGCTTATGCTGAAGTGGCTGTTGTTATTGCGATTGTTACTGCTGTTGCTGCTATTGCTGTTGTTGCTGATGCGGATACTGTTGTTGCTGTTGTTACTGATTCTGCTGTTCCCATTGTTCATGCTGATGTTACTGCCGATGCTGCTGGTCTTTGCATTATGTTGCTGTTGCTGATGCTGCTGTTTTGTTGCTGTTGATGATGGAACTGCTGTTGACAATGCTGCTGTTGATGTTCTTGTTGCTGATCATACTGTTACTGTTATTACTGCCGTTGCTGATGCTGCTTTTGTTCTTGCTGCTGTCACCGCTGCAATTGCTGCTGCTGTTGTTGCTGCTGCTGATGTTGCTACTGTTTTTGCTGTTACTGTTGTTACTGCTCTTGCTGATGCTGCTGTGTTTGTTGCTATTTTTGTTGTTACTGTTGCTAATGTAGCTGCTGTTGCCGATGCTGCTGTTGTGGTTGTTGCTAATTTGCGGTTACTGTTATCACTGCTATTACTGCTGAATCTGCTGTATCATTGCTGCTGTTGCTGTTCTTGTTGTTGTTCTTATTGTTGCTATTGTTACAGATGTGGCTGATGCTGTTTTTGGTGTTGCTGTTATCACTGCTGTTGATGTTGTTGTTGATTCTGCTTTTGCTTTTTTTTACTTTACCTGTTGTTGCTGTTGTTCTTAACACTTTTACCGCTGATGCTGCTGTTTTTTGCGCTGTTGTTGCTTTTTTTGCAGTTGTTACTGCTGATGCGGATGTTACTGATTTACTAATGCTTCATCTGTTGCTGCTGAAGTTACTGCTGTTGTTTTGGGGTTTGATGAAACTTTAAAGGTTGATATTGGGCTGAATGCTCAGTCTACTTCCTCGCACTTTCACCAGCTATGTGATCAAACCGTCAAACATATATTGTGTCATTTCAGGTGTGAGGAATAAATATTTGTGAGCAGGTAAGAACCACCGCAACTTTCCATGGCGGTATATGCTCATTAAGTTAACTTTTGTTGTGTAGTGAATGACGACCGTATCAGAACAGTAGCTTTTTAGAGCGTGGAACGATCGAACCGCGGCCTCCGCCTCTTGAACTGCAGCGTCGACCACGTGAGTAACACACTCGTTGTGATGTGCTAGACGCAGCGCAGGTGATGTGAGTGGCGTGTGATTCTAATGTGTGGCGTGTGGTCCTTCTGTGTAACACTCGCCACAGCTGCCAAATAATGCTACCGTGCGGCATGTGGATCTCCTGCGCACCACACGCCACAGTTGAGCATCACAATTCCCACCATCTGCGGTCCTCCTGGTGACGCGTACCAGTTAACTAATAGTTCACTCATTTGTGGTGCAGTTTGTTTTGTTATTTCCCCTTCAATTAGTTCCAGTCATGTATTGAGGATACAATAGGCAGGCATCAACTGTTAGGTAGCTCATCATCGTAACTCTATGTCCAAGTAACACTTACTTTATATGTAGCACTTCTCTATTGTGCCCCCTCCTGCATATGTATGTATAACCTCACAAGCCCCAATGTCTGATACGCTGGTAAATAGGATTTTGAAATTGTTTGGTTCAAAAATCTTTTGAAACTATCAGTGCATATGAGCACGTTTTATCTGCCCAATTGAGGTATTGGAGCCTTTGATGCTAATTGATCACAAAGTGATATTGATCATTTAAATGAACATCTTGCGGTTTGATGAGTCGACTGACCACTACTCCATAGAGGAGTTGAGACTTGCAGCAACTGTGTGGTTACTTAGTGAAATTTCATTAGCCTTGGTGGCCCCGGGTGCCTTATTCTGATCTAGGTGAGTGTCACATTTAGTCCTTGGACTTTCTCCAAAACAGATCAGATTGCAAGATGCTTCTAACACCTCAAGTCTTCAGGACAATTATAAGAATTAGAGTTATAAAGAGAGATCACCGCCCTGGACTGCTAGCTAGTGACCTTCTTTAATGCCTGGTTTATTACAGCACTTCTCCCTCTGGACTTTTGGTATAGCCTTCTTTAATGCCTGCTTTTGAAATAGGATTTTTTTAAATCCATGGTCCAAAGGATTTCACTTTCAATATTCCACTTGAATTATTCAAGTTTTTATATTTTATTCATTTCATACATAGATTTCAAAAGTAATTTGATTGCGCAAAGAGCCAATATTAGTTAAAATTCAGAGGAATGATTTATTTGTAGTGAAGTTACAATTCTATTAGTCTATCTGACTAATATTTTCGTAGGTTTCGTTTTGATAATCTCTTCTCAACAGATCCCGTAATATGGCCAGTACGCTTGTCGATCAACTAGCATTCTTGCGGCGGTATGAAGCGGCCTTAAACGACGGCAGTCCGACTGGGGTGACGAGATGCTTCGAGTTTCTCAGTGAAGATATCAGATGTGAATTCACGAACCACATTGACTTGGTTCATTTCTGTAAGATGCGTAAGCACTTACCTGAGGAGATATCCTCGTGGCGCACGCCCGGGGACGTGGCGCCATCCATTATTCGTCTATATAAACAACTTATCCTGACGAAATTAGTGGATTCAAACTACAACGCAACTGACGCATTGGTTGAGGACTTATATGATGTCATCAGTTCCGAAGCGTTGGAGTTTCTACGTGACAACAGCGTCACGTTTTCGGAAGACGATCTCATTGGACTGAAGAGAAAGTGCCAGAAAATACTGGATTCAAAAGGGAAATGCAATTCCGAAATTGTTCTGTCAGTTCTACTGAAGGAGGAAGAGACTAAGTCTAAGGGAGAGTGCAAGAGCTACGCCTTCTCCCACAAGACGGTGCAAGTGATGTTCGCTGCAGACAACGTCGTGCGGCGCATCCTAACCCACTGCAACGTCTCCCTAAACAGCATCCTGGCAGTCACGACATGCGGAATGACTCAGTAAGCCAACAGAATCAAATATCGGTTTGTGAAAGTTACGCTTTGAGCTGAAAGTACACCAGTAAAAATAACTCTGAAGCAAAGAACCAAATGTCGTGTCTGACTCCCGCGCCTTTCGAAGCCGCCATGCGCAATTTATTACCGGCTGGGAAGTTGTACTAGTCCCTTCTCGGGGTGCGCAACTGAGATGTCTGTTCTCATAGCTGCGCGTATCACAGATACCGGTACGCCCCGTTGGCAAGCCTCGCTTATTATTATTATTGAAACACTTCTCTTTAACTTCACTTCTTGTTTGTTTCTTTGTCTGCTACAATCTTATAGTCAATATTTAGCACACTTCTACCTCTCCAAACGATCTGAAATTTTGCACACTAGCGTAAAGTTAGAGGCAATGCATGAATAAATTTACAGAATAAATAATTTTTAAAATTTGAAAAAAAAATTTTCGTGAGAAAATAAATTGGAAAAATAATTTTGTCTGCTACAAATCTTATAATCTATATTTAACACACTTCTACCCGTCCAATCGATCTGAAATTTTTGCACACTTGCGTAAAGTCGAAGACAATGCATGAATCAATTGACAGAATAAATAAATTTGAAATTTTAAATTTTTTATATATAAAAAAAATTGAGGAAAAGTTTTTCCAAATATTTGAAAATAAAATTAGAAATTCATTGTACATGTCCAACATCGGAGACACCATATTCTTTAGAAGTGTGGTCTTAAAAAATAAATTTTTAAGCGCATATTATTTTGACTTCTTATAACATCACTCGCCTCGATGGTGTAATGAAACAATGAAATATTGAACACATCGCTGAACATCAGGGAAATTACGTGTTGTGAAATTGGGTGGTGATAGGAACGTTTCGACTTTCAATCAGCGAGGATGAAGATGTTTGTGATGATGTGATATATTGATGTGTTCTATCGCAGCTATTCGTTGCGAGTGCGACAACGAATAGCAGCGATAGAACACATCATTATATCACACCATCGAGTGCGACATTTTCGCTCTCGTGTGCCGACGCCTGGGTGAGGACCGAGCCAGGCTTGATCGTGGTGGTTATCTTTCAAAGACATGCTACGTATTCTCAATTCATGTGTTCATTCGCGCGCGTTGCAATTTCAACATTTTGTCATTTTTTAAACTGATTCAAGTTTCGAAACATTTTTTCATGAATTAACTTGAATCCGTTGCCCGTCTCAGTAAAGTTCTCAGCTTTTGACCTGTGCTGACCTCTTCCCTCCTTCCCTCGTATTAACCCTTCTAGTATTCTTACTCTTGACGTACAATGCTTCATACAAGCGTTGTCCAGTAGCAAGTAGAACATCACGCACGATTGGCGACGTTTGCAATGCTTGTGCTAAATGAACTCATTGTGTTGACTAAGCAGTGATATTGTGTGTACTATGCAGAAATATATTGTGTTGCCTAAGAGGACTCAAATCGTTTTTAATAAGCAGACATATTGTGTTGACTTGGCAGACATATATCGTGATGTTTAAGCAGACTTAAATTGTTTGGACTCAGCAAATTCTCATATTTTGGATCTGGAGACATGCAGTAAACAGAGACTTATTATCAAGCAGCAGTCATGAAACTGTCATTTACTTTGGTAAAGCAAACAATAAAATCACAGACACCTATTGTGAAGCAACAGCTCACTAGGAAACACCTAAATGTGTACCAAACTCCCTTCCTCCAGCTTGCTGGAGGTGCTGCTGCACGTGGTGCCGGCACTGAGCAGATTCAGCCCCCATAAATTGGAGGAGCGGTGGGAAGATCTGAAGAAGGCGTTGCGGGACGCCGGCGTCATCGGCGCCGACAATGTGAGAGACTGCGTTGCCCGCTGCAGTCCCGACCACGCGGGGATGGTGGCGGAGATCGCCGCCCTGGTGGCCGACGTGAGATGGAACGTCTGTAACGGTGGGTGACGTTCACTCGTGTTGTGTGTGGCAGGGTATCCGCTGACGCTACGACAATTTCATCAGTGGATCGTCGCGGGTGAAAGCCTAGCAAAGTTCTAACGGGGATGGGACCTCGTGGTTTACCGAATAAAATTAGAAATTTTAAATGTTTTCGATCTGATGGAGCGATAATTTTACGAGGCATTCATGTAGATGGTTTCTGATGACAATCTTTCATGAATCGTGCAATTTTGAGGAACTTAAACACGTTTGACTATTGAAAGAAACTATCGCTGGGGGTGCACTCTGGAAGTCATATGAATATTTTGTACGACAACTTGGTTCCCAGTCAGTCTGATTGAAGATGATGTTGAGGCCCTCACTTAATTGTGCTTCCATACGGCAAGAAGGTGCGCTGACAAAGTGCCTCTTTTCATGCATGCATGTTCAATTGACGTGCAATAATAACTAATGATGCAGTCCAGAAATAGTTTTGATTCAGCTTCTTCGTTGGTTGAACAGAAAATATCAATGATTGTTTTTTCGACGGAATATACGCACATGGCTGATACAGGATTTTTGCCGCTAAAAACTCAAGCTTTACGATAGTCCGAGCTTAGCTGTTTCAGTATTATGGCCGAATTTCAGGAGGAGTTTATGCCTTTTTTGGCTTTGGTGATCACGTTATGGTTGCCCGCAGGTCGCCATGTGGCCGCAGTTGTCGAGATGCTGCAATATGGCGCGCCTAGGAAGCTGTGGGTACACATGAAGGCCGAGGCCCTTAGGGGGGCACCGTGGGGGGCGCTCGTGGCGGCGGCAGGGTCGAAGGGCGTGGAGGTCTGGCTTTGTCTGGAATGCCCTGACGACTACGAGCCCCATGACGACCTCCTCCTGCCGCTGCGCCACAGCGGGTAAGAACCTGCAGGTGCAGGTAAGAACTTCCAGGTGCAGGTGAGAACCAGCAGGTGCAGGTAAGAATCTGCAGGTGCAGGTAAGAACCTGCAGGTGCAGGTAAGAACCTGCAGGTGCAGGTAAGAACCTGCAGGTGCAGGTAAGAACCTGCAGGTGCAGGTAAGAACCTGCAGGTGCAGGTAAGAACCTGCAGGTGCAGGTAAGAACTTCCAGGGGCAGGTGAGAACCAGCAGGTGCTGCAGGAACTTGCAGGTGCAGGTAAGAACCTGCAATACCCATTATTCATCCCTCTGAACTGAGGGCATTATATTTATGCCGCAGCATTACCCATTATTCATCCCTCTGAACTGAAGGCATTATATTCATGCCGCACCATTACTTATTATTCATCCCTCTGAACTGAAGGCATTATATTCATGCCGCACCATTACTTATTATTCATCCCTCTGAACTGTAGGCATTATATTCATGCCGCACCATTACTTATTATTCATCCCTTCATGCCGCACCATTACTTATTATTCATCCCTCTGAACTGTAGGCATTATATTCATGCCGCACCATTACTTATTATTCATCCCTCTGAACTGAAGGCATTACATTCATGCCGCACCATTACTTATTATTCATCCTTCTGAACTGAAGGCATTATATTCATGCCTCACCATTACCCTCCTGGGGGACAGGGTGAGGCTGGGGGGGTTCATCGGCTGCGTGGGCACCTGCGCTGGGGTCGCCGCCCTCGCCTCATGCGTGGACACCGGCGCTGACCTCTACATCCACATGGCGGCGCCCCTGGACCTCAGCGTCCTCGGGGGGACATACGAGGAGCTCAGTGAGTCTTGCCCAGCACGGGAGGCGGCGCTCCTGGGCCCGTGGGCGCCGTACAGTTATATATTGTATAGTCGTTATTTATTGTAATGTTTGGTGATTATTCGCCAGAATAATCACAAATTAAAATAATTACACATTATGTGTTTTTTTCAATTTGTAAAATCAAGATCTAGCGATTCGCCAATTGATTTTTTATTTCTTTATAGTTTGAATTATATTTTGCAAAAAAGGTGGAGGCGAAAATCGAGCAACATCCACACACCCAAACATATATGAATTTGGAAAAAATCAATTGGTGAATCGCTAGATTTTGCGAATCGGTTTTTGCGAATCGAGTGATATGTATCTCGATGTTGTAGCACGTTAATTGGATTAGGAGATAGATTTTGAAATAGATTTTTCTATGAATTTCACTTTTTTCATTTTTATAAAAAAATTACGCGAACAAAAAGGTCTTATATTTCTGTTTTACATATTTGTACCAAGTTTCAAAATGATCTGTTCATAAATAAAAAAGTTTATGAGGGAGACGCTTTCCGTATATATATTTACGTAGTACTATAAATATCAAAACATTAATTAATTAACTAACTTATTAACACTAATCAAGGAGCCAATCATGGCGGCTATAATCTATTACGTGGGTATTATATATATGGTTATAAATAGTGTATACAGTAATGTACTATTAATAAAATAATAATAATAATGATAATCTTATCCTCATTGTTATCTTATTTGACCTGCGCAGCGGTGTACACGCGCCCCCTCCCGCCCCCTGGCCCCGCCTCCCCCACGTGGCCGCTGCCCCCCTCCCCTCCGCCATCGCTGTACGTGGAGGGGACGACTGAGGGGTCCTGGAGGGCCGTGGCCCGCACCATCATCTCCCTCGCCCCCCCTGGCAAGAGGTGCGTAGCCCCCGACCCCCGCGGAGGGCAATAGAGTTCCATTTGTTATACATCGTATAGTTATACATCGTGTGGTTATACATCGCTATTTATCGCATAGATATACATCGTATAACTATACGTCTGTATCGTATAGTTACATCGTATAGTTATACATCGAATAGTTATACATCGAATAGTTTTACATCGAATAGTCATACATCGTATAATTATACATGGTATAGTTATACATCGTATAGTCATACATCGTATAGTCATACACCGTATAGTTATACATCGTATGTTATACATCGTATAGATATATCGAATAGTTTTACATCGAATAGTCATACATCGTATAATTATACATGGTATAGTTATACATCGTATAGTCATACATCGTATAGTCATACACCGTATAGTTATACATCGTATGTTATACATCGTATAGATATATATCGAAATATTAGCTGTGCATCGTGTAGTTATACATCGTATAGTCATACATCGTATAGTCATACACCGTATAGTTTACATCGTATGTTATACATCGTATAGATATATATCGAAATATTAGCTGTGCATCGTGTAGTTATACATCGTATGGTTATACATCGCATAGTCATACATCAATTAGTTATACATCGTATAAATTATACATAGTTTTAAGATGTGCAACTGAGGGAATGACACTGTAGTTTGTGCGTGTGGGAATGATACCGCAGTTTGTGTGTCCAGGGGAATGACACTGCATTTTGTTATTGGGGGAATGAAAATGCAGTTTGTGTCTGGGGGAATGACATTGCAGTTTGTGTGTCTGGGGGAACGACACTGCAGTTTGTGTGTGGGGTAATGACACTGCAGTTTGTGTCTGGGGGAACGACACTGCAGTTTGTGTGTGGGGGAATGGCTCTGCAGTTTGTGTGTCTGTAGAAATGACACTGCAGTTTGTGTGTCTGTAGAAATGACACTGCAGTTTGTGTGTCTGTAGAATGTAGTTTGTGTGTCTGTAGAAATGACACTGCAGTTTGTGTCTGGGGGAATGACACTGCAGTTTGTGTGTCTGTAGAAGTGACACTGCTGTTTGTGCGTCTGTAGAAGTGACACTGCTGTTTGTGCGTCTGTAGAAGTGACACTGCTGTTTGTGCGTCTGTAGAAGTGACACTGCAGTTTTTGTGTCTGTAGAAGTGACACTGCAGTTTGTGTGTCTGTAGAAATGACACTGCAGTTTGTGTGCCCAGGTTCCACAGGCTGGGTCTGCCGGCCTGCAGGCTACGCGCTGTAGAGCTGCCGCAGCTGCGGCAGTTCACGAGAGACGAATGCCTGCAGTCAACGTGAGTGGACGGCGTTCACTGATTTTTGGTCAATATTCCTATGTCACTAAATGATGTTCTTTCTTATTGACTACAATGATTGTAGTGAAGTGTAATTTCAAATGATGGCCGCCGCAAATGAAACAAACTGATGGCCAATCTTGAAGGACCGCCCACTCAGATGGCGGCCAATCAATGATCACAGCGCCATCATCACGACTATCATTAAAATTCGCTTTTATACCAGAATGATGGTATGTCTTCTTTATTTTCAATCATATTACTTAATACTATATTGTTTTCAATTATATATATAATTTAGGTATTTTTGTAAGTATACATAAGTATTTAAGTATTTATTTTTGAAGTATTTAAGTATGTACGTATTTTTCAAATCAAATATATATTACATTATTAAAAATATATTATATGTATATTGTATATCAACTAATATACAAACTTATACATAATTCGAATCCTATTTTATAATTAATCATATATGTTAATTCTATATAATCCAATGAATCACATTGAATTAATATATTAATGACAATCATCTTATCTCTTATATATTAATGATAAGATGATGGCGCTCGTTCATTGGTCGCCATACCAATGATAGCGCCACACAAGATGACGGCTGCTGCAATGCCATGCAGGATACATGTCACATGCCACGCAGGATACATGCCACTTGCCACACAGGATACATGCCACATGCCACGCAGGATACATGCCACATGCCACGCAGGATACATGACACATGCCACGCAGGATACATGCCACATGCCACGCAGGATACATGCCACATTTGATATTTGTTGAACGTATTTAATTTACGAGCATAATTGTTCTATTGTTGCAGGGCAGAGCGGCGCACTCTCCTCGCTTGTTCCTCACGTCTTAATGTCGTCACATCTGAATGATGGTGACGATATGGTGAATGATGGCGGTCAAGGCAAAAGTAAAGTAAATATGTTCTCAATCGACAAGATGAATTGATAATAAGTGAGGAAATAGAGGCAGAGAGAGAGAGTAAATACGAGATACTAACTGCTGGTCTCATTCCTTGCCATGTCAGCACCTCAGATTGGATCTGCCAACTGCAGGGTATGTTCCTTTATGAATTAGATTACGTTTAGCGGAATATCCGAGAGTGTTAATTTGAAACTGATTGTTGCAGTTAGGTTTACGGTGTGCGATTATCAGAGGAAATTTCACTCTTCGACGCAGGCATAGGAATTTTTTCGCCCGTACGCAATGAAAATAATTGTGATCTAGCTGGGAAAATCTTTCGAATACCTTGTGGAGTTGAATCGCAAACAACAATTAGCTAATTATGGAGTTATAAATCTTTCGTAATATATGAGATAGAAGGATATTTATTACATGCCGTTAGATAAAGTTGCGAAACTGGCTGACAACTGCCAGGCCTTACATGTTATATAGAGCGGAAGTTAGGAACAAAGTGTAATTTTCTTCAAACTTTGCGCCGGACAAAGAACCTACTTTCTTTCAGTGTGGAAATAAGATCACAGTTCTCATAACTGTAGCATTAAAACTAGCCATGCTCTTGTCAGTCCCTCTCATTTGCCTGCAGATCAAAGCAAGCCTAATATTTGTTTGCGATGGAATAAACCATGGGCCTATAGCTTACTTAGTTCTGTTGATCTAGATTTGCTGCGGGTAGATTTGATTCAAGTGCGAATTTCTTTGCTAAAATGATATTGGAAAACTAAGGTGGATCAATCGTTTCCCGTAACTTTTGATTTTTGTAAGTGGAATGAAGTAAAAATTTTGAGATATACGAATGCTATACCACTGTGCTTGTCAGGAAGTCACTTGTGCCAGCAAATCAAATGACTGGCAAGAATCTATGTCTTAATTAGCACATAACCGTGCAATAAGTCCTCCTAAACCTCGTGTCAATCCGGACTGTATCTTTTACAAGGGATAACAGATGCTGATGCATTTCTGAACTATTATTTGAAGTTTTTAATGGAAATATTGCTGGTGCCGCATGTGCTTGTACGACCAACTATACTGGTCGAATCCATGGTCCATCCGTATACTTGAGAATCCATGGTCAGTTAAAATTTCGAGTTAGAAACATTTTGAATCTGATGCGGGAACTTCACCACCCTGTATTGTAAATAATCTTTTTCGATTTAACGACAATAAGTACTCAAGATTATGCTTTGCTGCGACAATCCAAAAATTGTATAAGTATTTCAAACTTATAGATGCTGACTCAACAAACTTGCTAAAATTTTCACTATAGAGAACAATGTATTGATTAAATAAGCATGGATAAGAAGTCTATGTTGAATATTTTTAAACAGTTCGTGTTGCCTTCAGAAATGAGGAAGAAAGTAATGGAATTAGCACATGACGTCATTACCGCTGGACACTTGGGCGTTCAGAAATAAAGGATAGAGTAATATATATGGCACATTTTTCGGGGTCTGGTTGTTAATATAACATTCGTCTTTTCCGAATTTCATCTTCCTCGTGTTTGAAATTTGCATGTAGTCCTAGTTACCATTGATTGAAGTGCCTGTACTACAAAGTTTAAGGTTATGGAAATTATTTTGTTATCGCTTCCTACTAGCGCCAGTATAATGTTGGCTGTACGTAAAATAAGACGGATTTATAAGGCTGATTATGTCATTAGAGTTAATGATTCTGAACCAACTTACCATGTGAACAAGTTGAAGATTTTCAGGGAGCGCGAGGCTGGCTCACAACTTCTGCATGTTCGCTCCGTAGCGTAAATGATGTCCCTAGTGATATTAAGATCAGCGAGGATTTCAATGTGTCTCATCTTCATACTATCCTTAATGTGTTTAATGCTGATGAGAGTGTTATTTGGAGCGAAACGAAGCTATAAGTGCATTGAGAAACTAGACCAACTTTTAAGCATTTCTAAAAATTCTTTTGACATGAAATACATGTATACTTCTTTTTGTATTTATAACGTTCATTACGAATTCAATGTTCCCTTTGTTATAAAATGTATCGATTCACTTGTAATACTTATCATTATTTGATCTTGATTTACTGATTCGGATTGCTATCTTGATGTCTTGTAACATTCATTTATTAGCGTTATGTTTTTATTCCAGTAGTTATAAGAGCGGAGTGAGCCTCTTGTTGCTCACGTCTTGTAACATTCATTTATTAGCGTTATGTTTTTATTCCAGTAGTTATAAGAGCGGAGTGAGCCTCTTGTTGCTCACGTCTTGTAACATTCATTTATTAGCGTTATGTTTTTATTCCAGTAGTTATAAGAGCGTTTCTCGCCACAAGTTACATTCTACGAGACTTGCATTAAAGTCAAGACTGCGCGTATTGTGAGTGAACTCAAGACGACATTCTTACAAATGTCATTAACTAGACAGTTTGTATTGTGTGGGATTAATTTTAATGCGTTTTCTTTTGTATGGAATTGATTATACCAATAAAAATGTGATTGAATTACCCACACGCGTTTCATTCACGCCTCGTCGCAAGCTTTGGAGGCGAGTCCCAGAGTCGCCATAGTCTCGGGAAATTTTGTTATTCGAAGATGACAAATTTATTTTTATCTTGTAATACAAAGTTTTTATTGGAAACCTCGAGTTGAGAGAAGAGGAGACGCAAATGGCGTTGACGGTGACCAGAGCTTCTATGAAATAAGCAGGAAATAAATAGGGAAGAATTTTTAAATAAAATTAAAATTAAATTAACAAAGATGCGATATCGTTGAGAAGAGTTAGTTCAAACAAGTTATTGTTAATAATTTGTACTGTACGATGTTTGACATTTGAGTAAGAACATTGAGAGAAATGACCATCTAGAGACACTAGAGTTTGGTCTGGAATAAATTTCATTCCTAAAGTTTCCAAGATGTTACACCATCGTATAATAAATAAACTATTTTACTGGTATCAATTCAAGTAAAAACGCGAATATACTGCAGTGTAAGCGCGACGGTGGCTTCCGAACGCTCTTACGTCAGCGTCAGCCTGTGTAAGAAATTACCACTTTCGGATGCATTGCTGCCTTCACTTGTTGCCCAAGTGACGATGTAGCGCACCTCCAAATTAGCTCAGATTTGTACCGGCAGCCGACTTAGCAACATCTCTAATCTTAGGGTGCGCACACAGTGAAAGCAGGTTGCCAGCGTGCTGGTTACCTGCTCAGGCTGGCGCCTGAAACCATAGAATACAGAAGCCTATTCGTACAGGTTTTCACTGTGAACACTTACATTATTATCCTATGTTCATTCTTGTGGCAGGTTGCAGCAGGTTGCCCGCGCGGGCAAACCTGCTCTCACTGTGTGCGTACCCTTACCTGCGACCTGACTCTTGGACTACACATCTTCAGCGACCACTGGCTCCTAATTCTTGCTGAGACTTATTCTACTGTCATATAATTTTGTGTGAATGTGGTTCCTAGCAGGATTTATTTAACTATTTATTACTCGTGTATTAACTATGTAGGATTTATCTTAGGCTCACCATAATTTACGTTTGGGAATAACCTCCATTTGGGACGTTTAAGGTGGATATAAATTAACTTTGGTCATTTGCTTAGGGTCTAGTATAGGTAGATGGAGGTTTAGGGTTTCAGTCCTCCTCTAACTTTTTCCCGAGCATTTGAACCTCCTACTATCCTGCCTGTTCTTTCTGGTGAGCCTTCCTCCTACTTTACACTCCTCTTTTGTTAGGGTTTCATTTCTTTAGCCAAGCAGTTGTGACAACGGTTACACACTGAACTCCGAATAGATTTAGGTGTGTGCCATGACTCTTATGAGATTTAAAATTGTTATATACTGCCCTAATAATTGCATTTATCAAGCTTTATCTCGCCAGATCTACCCATGTCATAATCTTTAATTTCGTCAACAGTATGAACTTCGCCGCTCCTGTGACGCCTGTTGCCGATCCCGACCCTTACCTGGATCTATTTAGTCTGAAGATTCCAAATTCTGATGTCCAGTTGACCAAAATTACCGAGCCTGGTCTGACTTAACTTACTCCTTGGATGAAGAATTTACTTACCATGAGTGAACTTCCATTGCTTCCCGTGGATGAAGAAGACCCAAGGAGATCCAAACTTAAATCTCTTTCAATAAATGATAAAATGATCCTCTGATTATAAATCTTTACTTTAACTATTATGTGGCGAATTGAAAAATTCCTTACACCAGACAACCAACTTTCACTGTGCAGGGAAGTGAACTTTGGTATTACCGACACTTTTATTGGTAACGAAGGCACTGGTGGATGATTGAGATGCAACTTGAAACAAAAGAAACAAAATGAGGAATTTGTGAAAGAACAAAATAATGAACCCAAAGTATACCGAGCAGATGCCACGCACTGAATCTATTGTTCATGGCAATGAAGTAATATGATTCTGTAAACAAAAATATTAACTTGACAAGTTGTGGCAATATAATGCGTAACCCTGGTTATTCCTAACAAAATTATAATTCACAAATATCACATACAAATTTACATGTCACAATAAACTATTCACAAAAGAATCACCAACAGTAAAGTGCGAAGTCGACGGAATGAAAGTGACGAGTGTCGGATGATCAGGTGAACAGACTTCTTCTCTAAATGAAAGTGCTAGTAAAATTGAAAGCCAAAACATTACTCAAAAATTAATACACATTTAACGCAACAAATATAAGAAATAACTGTTTGATTGATCGCAAAAAATGACAAAAAAATCGCGGTACAAAAATTAGTGACGCGCGAGGTGCAGCTACAACAGAACTTGCGACGACACAAGCTTCAGAGGCAGACCTCCATGATCCTGCATGGCCTGAGGTGGTGCCGGCAATGAGGGAATGAACGGTAATGGAGGAGAGGAATGTACGGTAATGGAGGAGAGGAATGTACGGTAATGGAGGAGAGGAATGTACGGTAATGGAGGAGAGGAATGTACGGTAATGGAGGAGAGGAATGTAC
>NW_025938956.1:166761-179742 GCF_000764305.2 Hyalella azteca | reverse complement strand
AATTCAATACAACAACTATATTGTTCTCATTAAAGCGTCACTTAATTCAATACAACAACTATATTGTTCTCATTAAAGCGTCACTTAATTCAATACAATAACTACATTGTTCTCATTAAAGCGTCACTTAATTCAATACAGCAAGTGGTTCTCATTGAGGGGAGCATTTCGGTTGAAAAAACTTTTTTATTTAAGAACAGATCATTTTGAAACTTAGTACAAACATGTAAAGCAGAAGTCTGAAACTTTTTTGTTCGAGTAAAATTTTTCGAAAAAAAAAACTGAAAGAAAACGGCTAAACAAGGGGGTACTGTGAAAATCTATTTATCTACTCATTCAATTGACATGTTACGACATCGAGCGAGAGACATATAATTCGATTCGTTAATTAAGACCATATTTTTGTGATTTACCGACCAATTTTTCAAATTCATTTTTTACGGAGGGAGGATTTATCAGTTTTTAGCGCATTTTCTCATTTATGGAACTTAATTTGCTATGTCAGTGACAAGTTGAAGATTTGCATGTAGTCGTCTTTGTAAGATACCATTGATTAAAGTGTCGCTAGAAAGTTCAATGTTGGAGAAATGGTTTTGTTATCGCTTCGTACTAGAGCCTGCAAGGAGAGAGAGCCTTGAGAGCCCCCAGAGAGCCTTGTTAATTGAGCGCTATTCTGCTTGCCATGTCCGTCTATCCGTCCTTCCGTGACTCCTCGTTTTCGTCGACGAGAAAATGCGCTCTCTGCCACTCACTGCAGCGAGTACTGAGTTATATTTTTTACAATTCCAATGGTATATCTCTCAATGCTGTAGCTTCAAAATCATAAAAGGAGATAAATTTTTATGATGGCGTATTTTGTAAATTTTAATTGTTCAGGGAAGCCAAATAATTGATATTTACAAAAAAAAAATAATGTTCAAAAATTTCTTGTTACTGCAGCCCCAGCTTTCCCATTGCCAATTACTCGCATTGAGGATACCATCGCGCGTCTTGAGACTAATTCATGTCCAGTTTGAAGGGAATAATAAGTTATAAATGTAACTTTTCTGACGTGTTTATTTACATAAAATGGGCATTTTACATAGTTTTTTTCTATAGATCCATGGTATTAGCTTTGTTAAACGTGTCTTGTTTGTAGCCTTCAAACGAGTGCAAACACTATGCAATTAATGCGAATAATGATTTTTAAATACAGATTAAATTAATGAAATCTTTATAAATAACAGTAATTAAACGTTAATTTTATAAAAGTTCAAAACGGCCTCACGAGAGAACCATGAAAGCTCCCTCATCGCGGTTTGTGGCAGCCGCTCTGTAATAGTTCTCCCTACCAATTGATGATAAAACACAGAAAACGTAATTTAGTCGTTTTTTAGGCGATATGCTTCCCTTAATCGAAACACCGAGAGCTATTTAAAGGAAACCTGTTGATACTTAGCTGGTGTTTTTGTGTAGATATCTTACGGTTTAAAGAGGGAAACTTTAGAATATCTTCTTGCTCATTACTCTTTGCGGCACATAAGCTAAGTTTAATGTGAATAATTGTATGATAGACACCAGAGTAATTTTATTTAGCAACAACCGAGAGTTGTACATTTTGCGATGTGCATAATGCTTCATATTTAATTAAATACAAACCTTAATACTCTTGTATTAATTATCCCCCATATTGCGAATACTCCAGACAGTCCAGGGCCGTACTATCATGAATGAGTGCGACGTAACTCAGGCAGCCAATCACTGACGGCTTCTCAAGCTGAACCCACCAATCACAGATGAGAAATCAGCCGCTACGTGTACTTAGACCTCTACGTGTTCTTAGACTGCTACGTGTACTTAGACTGCTGTGTGTACTTGGACCGCTATAATGCAGGTTTCATTGAAGACCAGAGAGTATTTCTTATTGACAATTTACATTAAATTTTAAATTGTCAATAAGAAATACTCTCTGGTTTTTAATGAAACCTGCATTAAAGAAAATCTTCTGCCAAACAACACCAATGTTAGACCGCTATGTGTACTTAGACCGCTACGTGTACCTAGACCTCTACGTGTACTTAGGCCGCTACGTGTATTTAGACCGTGTATTTAGAAGTCAAAAGCCAACCGTGTCTTCCACCGCCCGTGCCCTTCAACCCGTGACTGTAGCCTCATGTAGATTTTCACCCGCGCTGGCCGTGCCCGCAGCGCTACGAAGAATTCACTTGCACCAATCAAGCGATAATCAACGGTAATAATTCAGTCACGCATGCCAATCACCAATTGTGACTAACAACACCTGTTCTGCTTTTGCTATCAACTAGAAAGTACTCATCTCTTCAACACAAGTTTGACTCAGAGTCCGAAGATTATGAACGACGCGCTACTTCACGCATCCCGTGTCATAGGCTGACCCGGTGAGCCTTGTTAATTGAGAATTTAAGCTCTTCATATCATAGTAATTTATGCGACGGGAAGGTCCATTGGGTAAACTTTTCTACATAACTTTTTGATATAATGTGTATTTCTGAAGCCCGAACAATAATGCTATTCGGGAGGTCAATATGGGACGAGAGAAATTTATACATGAAGATTCAGAGACAAATGCCAACCCTTCAGAGACAAATGCTTATGCTCGGCGCCCTGCAGACATCGCCGCGCAATCTGTATGCGGCGTACGTCGTATGTCGCACAAGGACTTCAAGAAACTCGGTTCCTCTTCTGCAGCTTCGGATTTATGAATTTTGGAATCACTGCACATTTTTAAACGGAAACTTGGTCATAATAACGATCGCAGTTCTTATCCTCTTGAAAGTGTAAACATGTTTTTATTTTCGTTATTAATTTCCGGTTAATAATGTTTTTCTTTCATATTGTACTTGTATTCTATAAATTTCTTGAACTGATGATGAAGCTGGTATCAGAAGTTATTGTAAATTTGCACGGCGTTTATTTTTTTTTAATTTTTAATTATTTTTGAACTTGCGATTTAATCGGACCAATTACATAACTACTATAAATCATCTTGCATTTGCATGCGGAAGGTAATTTATTTTTCAACTCGATTAGCCGGTTGTACAACATGGAAAATTTTGAGGAAAAGCGTTGTTGAATTTTTTAAAAGGAAATTAGAGCATTTCGAGAACACAAGAAGATCAAACATCTCAAGAACACTAGAAGTTCATAATCAGCAAGTCTAGTTCAATTGATATTGCCTAATAATGTTTAACTGAATTTATGACGCATTATTTTCTTGGTGTTAAGACGGAGTAAAATTGAAAACTAGAAACAAGAGGAAGGATTTGGCGAGCGATATTCTTGGCAACATTTCAATTCAACATTGTCAGGATGATCGACAACATTTTATGATTTCTAAATTTTTTGTGTGCCTCACGTGCAAAACATTGAATATCAACTCTTATTCCAAATTCTGAAGTCTCGTTTTCCATATTTCCTCATTTTATATTCACTACGTCCGCGTGTCCACAAAATTCATGAATCTCAAAATTTTCTGTGCTAGCCAAGCAATAGCGTTGAAACCATATCTACGCCTCATTTTTCCTCGTGCAAGTTATTGTCTTGTATAAGTTATTGAATACGAAAGTTGCAACAATATCCGTTGGAATCAAAATAGATGCTTTTTACTTATGTGAAGCAATAGGACAGTGAAGTTTATTTCTAATATTTTTTGCATTTAAAAGTACGGAAATATTTATTTTGTAAGGCTATTTCTCGCTTGGTAAATGTTAGTGTTTACTTCTTGCTAATTTATAAGCTTGCAGGTGCCTTGTAAAGTCGCGGTAAATATACGGATAATAGTCTGTATTACTTGCCTGTTATGAAATATTGATGCCATAAATAAACAAATGCCGTTCATTTGTTTATTTTTGAACGTTCGACAGCGATTTATTTTTTTTATCTGTCTATCAACTGGTTAAACTTGCAGCTGAATTCTAGTTTCATTCGTAGCATCTCATTGCTAACAAATGTGGATATACGAGTTTGTTTATTACATAGATCATTGAACACGATGATTTGCAACGTCCCATACCATCGAATAATTGACTAGTAAAAAATTTTCTTAGCATTTGTTTAACTTGTCATTCCTTGAACGTTATCACGTTATTTGTTGTTTTGTGGGGATTGACTCCCGACCATATTATATCTATTTGCACGGCGTTTATTTTTTTTTATTTTTAATTATTTCTGAACTTGCGATTTAATCGGACCAATTACATAACTACTATAAATCATCTTGCATTTGCATGCGGAAGGTAATTTATTTTTCAACTCGATTAGCCGGTTGTACGACATGGAAAATTTTGAGGAAAAGCGTTGTTGAATTTTTTAAAAGGAAATTAGAACATTTCGAGAACACAAGAAGATCAAACATCTCAAGAGCACTAGAAGTTCATAATCAGCAAATCTAGTTCAATTGATATTGCCTAATAATGTTTAACTAAATTTATGACGCATTATTTTCTTTGTGTTAAAGGACTAAAATTGAAAACTATAAACAAGAGGAAGGATTTGGCGAGCGATGTTCTTGGCAACATTTCAATTCAATAATGTCAGGATGATAGACAACATATTATGATTTCTAAATTTTTTGTGTGCTTCGCGTGCAAAACATTGAATATCAATTCTTATTCCAAATAGTCTCGTTTTCCATATTTCCTCATTCTATTCACTACCTCCGCGTTTCCACAAAATTCATGAATTTCTAAAATTTCTGTGCCAGCTAAGCAATAGCGTTGAAACCATATCTACGCCTCATTTTTCCTCATGCAAGTTATTGTCTTGTATAAGTTATTGAATACGAAAGTTGCAACAATATCCGTTGGAATTAAAATAGAAGCTCTTGGCTTATGTGAAGCAATAGGACAGTATGAAGTTTATTGCTAATAATTTTTGCATTTAAAAGTACGGAAATGTTTATTTTGTTAGGCTATTTCACGTCTGGTAAATGTTAGTTTTTACTTCTTGCTGATTTATAAGCTTCCAGGTGCCATGTAAAGTCACGATGAATATTCGGATATGGTAATAGTCTGTATTCGCTGCATGTTATAGAATATTGATGCCAAGCGGAAAAATGTTTCAATGCCGTTCATTTGTTTATTTTTAAACGTGCGACAGAGATTTATTTTTTTAAATCTGTTTATCAATTGGTTAAACTTACAGCTGAATTCAAGATTCATTCGTAGCATCTCATTGCTAACAAATACGCGTGATATACGAGTTTGTTTATAACATAGATCATTGAACACGATGATTTGCATCGTTCCATACCACTGAATAATTGACCAGTAAAAAATTTTTCGTAACATTCGTTTAATTTACCATTCCTTAAACTTTATCACGTTATTTTATTGTTTGTGGGGAGTGACTGCCAACCATATTATATCTCTGACGCCATTTCAGCGGAGCGTCAATTGAAACGAAGACAATTAAAATGAATTTTTTCTTAGATGTGAGTCAGTTCTTACATTTATCATCAAGCTTTATCATTCATCATTTATTTAATTATTTATCATAACACTATTATCGTCATTATTTTACGGTGACAGAATCGTTAGTATGATTGAAGTAGCTGAAAGAGTCGGCGTGATTAAAATTAGATAAAATTAGCAAATGATAACAGCGCTGCTCAGTGCAGCTCTGCTCACGTGGCCTGCGGTGGCGGTTGCCTCCTCTCTGTGGTGCCAACGTGCGCCGAGACCAGGAGCTGCAAGACGTCCTGAGTAGAGCGCTGTCTTTTAAGAGCGATGAAGGCATAAATGGCAGTATTCCTTTACTTATTATACCTAACATCGAACTTATTTGAAGTTGCTATATGTTGAATCAGCAAAACTTCTAGAGCAACTCCATTTAATTTTCAATCTTACTTCATCCGAGGAAAACTTTACGTTTACATCATCCCTCTCTGTTTGTATGTAATAATAGCGGTTTCAGCGTTCATTAGGCCGTAGGCCTGTCGCCGATTCTTAACATCGCAGAATATTCACAGCTTGTGGTCTCGAACGCACAACTCACTGCTACAATTTTGCTGCCTCCTCGCCGATTCTGACCAGAAACTGGCGCACAGAGCTGGGATCGAACCCATGCCTCTCTGTACCAATCCTGGTACTCTGAACTGTAACCACTGGGCCACCCTGCCACTGGCACACATATTTCATGTTCTCTGTAGAGAGACTGACTTGACTTTGCTTGTGGCGGCTCTAAATTGTACTGCGTTAGTTATGCCGACATCGAGGCTATCCCAATATTCTGTCTTTTAATACGTGAAGTGCGGCTCGATCCACCGGTGGGTTGCCGGGTCATTTTTTCCGGACAAATTCCGCGATTTAGATTTTTTTCTATAGGGTTTGTCGCCAAAAATTTCTGATGGCAGGACAACCTCATCAAATTTAAAAGTACGGATGAAATGAAAATTTAATTTTTGTACCGGAACCTACAAATTTACTCGTATATTTTGAATTAGAGGCCCTTTTGTCCGCGGACTTGGCTGTTCTTATGACATCTGGCAGCTCTGGCGGGTTGTGCTGTACTCAATATGTTAATATGTCACTCGTTAAATATTGAGTTTTATCGAGATCGGCTACATGGGCAATAATGTAACAACGCTGGCGCCTCATCTCCGCTGGGTCGCCGATGTTTCTGTTGTAATGTTGGTGACGGCGGCACCAAGGGCCAACGCCATCGAATACGTAGCAATCCAGCGTCATGAATACTTGACACACGAATGTAAAATGACTAAGGCATTGAATCTTGTATGCAGTTTGTATATCAATGAGATTGCAGGATATATTTCCAAACTTTGTCTTTTATAACCAGGCACTGCACACCAGCCATGACCAACTCATTGAAATTTGAGTCTCGCTATGAGTCAGACTACATTTTTGCAAGCATTATTACCAGATAATCAAGGAAGTTTGTGCACTTCAGGACAATTGGCTCAAGGCTATCCACGGGAATGGATGCAAGTCGAAAATCTGACAGCGCGTGTCTGCGCGTATCACTGATACATGCGCGTGATAATAAGAGGTGCGCGTGTATTCTTGATCGCAGGAGTCATGTGCGCATCGCATGAGGCAACTTTTTTCCCGACCATGTCGCGACTGTGACGTGACCGCGGCAGCATCAGTTTGATAACAGTCTTGACTTGTCATGTCAACAGTCTTGACTTGTCATGTCAACAGTCTTGACTTGTCATGTCAACAGTCTTGACTTGTCATGTCAACAGTCAAGGTCTTGTCGAGGACAAGACCTTGACTGTTATATGTCAGAACGAACTGATAATAAGTGAGGAAAGAGAGAGAGAAAAAAAGGTGTGAGATGCCAACTGCTGGTCTCATTCCTTGCCATGTCCGCACTTCAAAATGGATTTGCCAACTCCAGGGTATGTTCCTCTATGAATTAGATTACGTTTAGCGGAATATCCGACAGTGTTAATTTGAAACAGATTGTTGCAGTTAGGTTTACGGTGTGCTATTAATTATCAGAGGAAATTTCACTCTTCGACGCAGGCATAGGAATTTTTCGCCCGTACGCAATGAAAATTATTGTGATCTAGCTGGGAAAATCTTTCGAATACCTTGTGGAGTTGAATCGCAAACAACAATTAGCTAATTATGGAGTTATAAATCTTTCGTAATATATGAGATAGAAGGATATTTATTACATGCCGTTAGATAAAGTTGCGAAACTGGCTGACAACTGCCAGGTATTACATGTTACATAGAGCGGAAGTTAAAAACAAAGTGTAATTTCCTTCAAACTTTGCGCCGGACAAAGAACCTACTTGCTTTCATTGTGGAAATAAGATCACAGTTCTCATAACTGTAGCATTAAAACTAGCAATGCTCTTGTCAGTCCTTCTCATTTGCCTGCAGATCAAAGCAAGCCTAATATTTGTTTGCGATGGAATAAACCATGGGCCTATAGCTTAGTTTTGTTGATCTAGATTTGCTGCGGGTAGAGCTGATTCAAGTGCAAACTTCATTTCCAAAACTAATTAATCTGTCAATCGTCATTCTTGAATTAATTCTTTGGTGAAGTGCAATTGGAAGATTAGGGTAGATCAATCGTTGCCGTAACTTTTGGTTTTTGTAAGTGGAAAGAAGTCAAAATGTTGCGAGATACGAATGCTACCTGCACTGTCCTTGTGAGGTAGCCACCTGTGCCAGCAAACCAAATGACTGGCAAGAATCTATGTCTTAATTAGCAGATAACCGTGCAATAAGTGCTCTTAAACCTCGGGTCAATTTGGACTGTGTATTTTCCAAGGGATAACAGTTGCTGCTGCAATTCTGAACTATTATTTGAAGTTTTCAATAAAAATATTGCTTGTGCAGCATATGCATGTACGACCAACTAAACTGTTCAGAATCCATGAGCGGTTCAAAATAAGAGTTAGAAACGTTTTGAATCTAACTCTGATTTAACAACAATAAATACATAAGATTATGCCTTGCAGAGACGATCAAAAAATTGTTTAAGTCTGTCAAACATGTAGATGCCAACTCAACAAACATGCCAACATTTTCATTAGATAAGATGTATTGATTAGACAGGCATGTTATAATACGTTTGCGTTTAATATACTTGAACAATTCGTGTTGCCTTTAGAAATGAGGAAGAAACTAATGAAATTAGAACATGACTCCATTTCTGCTGAACACTTGAGAGTTCAGAAAATAAAGTATAGAGTAATATATAAGGCACATTGTTTGGGTCTGGTTGTTAGAACATTCAGCTGTTCCGCATTTCATCTTCCTCATGGTTGAAATTTGCATGTAGTCGTCTTTGTGAGATACCATTGATTAAAGTGTCGCTAGAAAGTTTAATTTTGGAGAAATGGTTTTGTTATAGCTTCGTACTAGAGCCTGCAATGTTGGCAGCACGTAAGGGGTTTTTGAAGTAGTAAGACGGATTTACAAGGCTGATTATGTCATTAGAGTTAATGATTCTGAACGAACTTACCATGTGAACAAGTTGAAGATTTTCAGGGAGCGCGAGGCTGGCTCACAACTTCTGCATGTTCGCTCCGTAGCGTAAATGATGTCCCTAGTGATATTAAGATCAGCAAGGATTTCAATGTGTCTCATCTTCATACTATCCTTGATGTGTTTAATGCTGATGAGAGTGTTATTTAGGCGCAAAACGAAGCTATAAGTGCATTGAGAAACTAGACCTAACTTGTAAACATTTCTGAAATTTTTTTTTACAGAAAATACATGTATACTTCTTTTGGTATTCATAATGTTCATTACGAATTAAATGTTCCCTTTGGTATAAAATGTGTGGATTTATATGTAATACTTATCATTATTTGGTCTTGATTTACTGATTCGGATTTCTATCTTGATGTCTTGCAACATTCATTTATTAGCGTTATGTTTTTATTGCAGTAGTTATAAGAGCGGAGTGAGCCTCTTGTTGCTCACGTCTTGTAACATTCATTTATTAGCGTTATGTTTTTATTCCAGTAGTTATAAGAGCGTTTCTCGCCACAAGTTACATTCTACGAGACTTGCATTAAAGTCAAGACTGCGCGTATTGTGAGTGAACTCAAGACGACATTCTTACAAATGTCAATAACTAGACAGTTTGTATTGTGTGGGATTAATTTTACTGCGTTTTCTTTTGCATGGAATTGATTATACTAATAAAAGTTTGATTGAATTACCCACACGCGTTTCATTCACGCCTCGTCGCAAGCTTTAGAAGGCGAGTCTCAGAGTCGCCATAGTCTCGGGAAATTTTGTTATTCGAAGATGACAAATTTATTTTTATCTTGTAAAACAAAGTTTTACAAGATAAAAACTTTAAGTTATTACTTTATTAAGTAATAACTTTATTAAGTCTCGGGCAACTTTGCTGTTATTCGAACATAAAAGATTTATTCTAACTTGTATTACAAAGTTTTTATTGGAAACCTCGAGTTGAGAGAAGAGGAGACGCAATGGCGTTGACGGTGACCAGAGCTTCTATGAAATTAGCAGGAAATAAATAGGGAAGAAATTTTAAATAAAATGAAAATTAAATTAACAAAGATGCGATATTGGTGAGAAGAATTAGTTCAAACAAGTTATTGTTATTAATTTGTACTGTGCGATGTTTGTCATTTGTGTGAGAACATTGAGAGAAATGACCATCTAGAGATACTAGAGTTTGATCTGGATTAAATTTATTTCTTAAAATTTCCAATTTGTTAGACCATCGCATATTAAATGAACTATTATACTGCTATCAATTCAAGTAAAAACACGAATTTACCACAGTGAGCGCGACGGTGACTTCCGAACGCTCTTACGTCAGCGCCAGCCAGACAACCAAACTTTGACCGTGCAGGGAAGTGAACTTTAGTATTGCCGACACTTTTATTGGTAACGAAGGCACTGGTGGATGATTGAAATGCAACTTGAAGCAAAATGAGGAATTTGTGGAAGAACAAAATAATGAACCCAAAACAAACCCAGCGGATGTCACGCTCTGAATCTGTTGTTCGTGGTAGTGAAGTAATATAATTCTGTAAACAAAAATATTAACTTGACAAGATGTGGCAATATAATACGTAACCCTAGTTAATTAAAAAAATTGCAATTCACAAAGATCACACACGTATTTACACGTCACAATATAACTATTCGCAAAAGTCACCAACAGTAACGTGCAAAGTGCTTCACGACCAACAGAATGAGTGCGACGAGTATCGGATGATCAAGATGAACAGACTTCTTCTCTAAGCGAAAATGCTAGTAAAATTGAAAGAGAAAACACTAATGAAATATTGAATTCAAATTTAACACAACAAAATAAGAAATAACTGTTTGAATGATAGCAAAAAATGACAAGGAAAATCGCGGTGCAAAAATTAGTGAGGCAAGAGGCGCGGCTACAACAGAACTTGCGACGACACAAGCTTCAGAGGCAGACCTCCATGATCCTGCATGGCCTGAGGTGGTTACTATATTACGAGCTGTACTCACTAATTGTGAACTATATGAGCTACGGAAGGTTCAGTTCGCGCTTGGTCTTCTCGGTCTTCAGTTTCATTGCGGTGAACAAAGAGCAAACCGAGCCTGGTTTGGCCATTCAAACTATACATTTAATGGAGGAAAATGAACACAAATTGCAACCAACATTGAAACAGAACCTGAACCTTCGATGATAGAATTATGCGTGGTGCAAATATTATAATCACACCAATATAAAAACGCCAATATAATACACCTGCAATTTGTTATGTCAGTGAGCTGAACTAAAAAGCCGCCCCTCCGCCCCCCCTCCCGCGCCGTTATCTCCAGGGCTGCGATAAGATAAGAGGGGCGCTGCCCCGTGCCAGGTCAATGGAAATAATTGAACTCCTGTGACATTATGAGACATATTATTTAAATCTTGAATTGAAAATACATGGACAGCAAATTATTTAATGTGTTCAGATGTCCCAATTGTTCGCGAATGTTGGTTAAAAGTTGCGTGGATTGAATTAACGTTAGTTTGATATAACAGCTCGGCGCTTCCCTGGCCTCCAGCCTTCACAAATGAACTCTTCAACAGCAAGTTGTTCTCATTAAAGCGTCACTTAATTCAATACAACTATATTGTTCTCATTAAAGCGTCACTTAATTCAATACAACTATATTGCTGTCTCTTATACACATCTAGATGTGGTGATGGTATGAGTGTGGTATGAGGGCCTGGACCACACCACACACCTTTGGTGTTGGTATGAGTGTGGTCCCTGGGGTCTCAAAGTGGGACTGATAACGCCAATCCACAAAGGAGGTCCGAGGGACAGACCCCAAAATTACAGACCTGTGACCTTGACCTCACATGTGATCAAGGTTTTCGAGAAGGTAGTGGTCAGGAGACTTGTCCGGTATATGGAAGAGGCTGACCTGTACAATAACGGACAACATGGTTTCCGGCGTAATCGTTCCTGTTTGTCGCAGTTACTGGAGCACCATCACCGTCTGGTGGCCCAGCTGGAGGAGGGAGCTGGCATGGACGTGGTATACCTAGACTTTGCTAAAGCATTTGACAAAGTTGACCATGGGGTGCTCTTTAGAAAGCTGAGGCTGTTTGGGGTAGGAGGAAGCCTGTTAAGGTGGATCCACAACTTCCTTACAGATAGAGTACAAGCTGTCGCAATTGGAAACTCGAAATCGAGGGAAGCGAAGGTGAAAAGCGGAGTTCCGCAGGACTCAGTGCTGGCACCGATCCTCTTCCTCATCCACATTGCCGATGTAGACTCAGAACTCACCCACGCATCTACATCGTCATTTGCGGACGATACAAGAGTGCTGATGAAGATCACAGATGACCTAGACTGCGAGAGGTTGCAGGATGACCTATCGTCAATCTACGATTGGGCCCTAGTTAACAATATGAAGTTCAACGGCACCAAGTTTGAAGTAATGAGATACAGAGTCCGCACAGAGATCGGGATGCCACATCGCTACTTAGCATCAGATGGCGCAGAAATTAAGGAGAAGCAACTAGTTCGAGATCTCGGAGTGTTAAGGCTTGTAGTCAAAATGCAGCGAAGTCTGAGAGGGAGGTTTTCGCGACCGTCGTGTAAAATCCTTGATCTGCCCAAAGCTCGGCCAGTCGCTACCCTCGAGCTTGTACTCTTTGTAATATGATATCCTAGCCAGACGGGAACTTCGCGGGAACTGGTCGCTTTCAGGTGGCCGAGGAATGGCCAACGGTCGGCTATAACTAATTGGATAGGCCGACCACTGGCCCAGTATTATTCTTCGCCCCTCATTGACTTCGCCTTTACCATGCCACCTGTTGTGAACTGACAGTCGAGTAATTTACGACGTCTCTTTCCCCTCAAACATCCGTCTCGGACAAAAACGCGGCCTCTCTCACGGCCGGTCTCGCGGCCGTGATTCCAAATTCAGTGAGCGTGGAATATCTCGCAAAATACTGAACGTAGCTTGATGAAACTTGGTACACATAATCATTAGAGCCTAACGGTGATGTTTAGCT
>NW_025938956.1:82538-166567 GCF_000764305.2 Hyalella azteca | reverse complement strand
TCGCGCGCAGCCGGCAAAGGATGGGGTGGATATGGCGGACATTTCGAACGAGAGAAGCAGCACCAATGATTACACTCTACAGAGCCCTCGTGCTCCCCAATCTTGAGTATTGCTGCCAGCTTTGGTCGCCACTCAAGGCGGGTGCGGTGCGGGAACTGGAGGCAGTGCAGCGTACCTTCACGTACAGGATCAGCGGCACGAGGGAGCTGAACCTGAACTACTGGGGAAGGCTGAAACACCTGGAACTGTACTCATTGGAGAGGAGAAGAGAAAGGTATATCATACTGTACACTTGGAAGATGATAACCGGACTGGCTCCCAACTTTGAGAGTGAGACCTCCAGAATAGTGACACGTTACCACGAAAGGAGGGGGACTGTGCAAGGTTCCCCCATTTAATAACCGAGCCACGGCCAGAGTACAGACTCTTCGTGAGGGATCACTGTCCGTCGTATGACCAAGGCTCTTTAATGTCTTGCCAAAAGCGCTGAGAGGATGGGAGTTCACCCTTGCAACATTCAGGAGGAGATTGGACAAGTGGCTGAGGAAGATTCTGGATTGTCCAGTAATGGGAAACTACCATCAGCAAGTGACAAGCAACAGCATCTTGCATCAGCTGGCCCAAAGGAGGGCAAATAGACAGAACACGTCCAACGTTACATCCGGGGCCCGAGGGTGGGGTGACTGCCTAGCGACGACTCGGAGACGGAGGACGACGAAGGCGGCGCATCAGCGTGACCGGACTAGGAAGTCCCGAACTCATCTAAGGTCATAAGGACCTCACACCCACCTGTGGTGATGGTATGAGTGTGGTAAAAGGGCCTGGACCACACCACACACCCAGGCCACATCACCGTCTGCCACGTCAGGCAGGTGCAGGTGGCAGGTGCTGCAGGTGTACAGCAATGTGGCAAGCGATGGCAGCTGCTGCTGTCGCACGCCTCGCCCGATGCAAAAGTCTGAAATATAATTAAACATATTAGTTATACATACATATTATTTATAAACACATTATATTTAAACATATTATTTATAAAGTCATTATACTCACGCACAACAGCAGAGGTGGGGTACAGGAGGGAGTTGATGGTGGCCACAAAGGCGGGTGATAGGATGTGGAGGCCCAGCGTGTAGAGCTCAGCACGCTTCAGCTTGACCAGCAAGCCATGGCTCACGCACCCCAAGAAGTGACGTAGCTTCTCACTGTAATCGTGATTATTGTTTAGATAATCATGATTATTATTTAGATAATCATTATTAATATTTAGATAATCATGATTAAGGCCCAGCGTGTAGAGCTCGGCACGCTTCAGCTTGACCAGCGAGCCATGGCTCACACACCCCAAGAAGTGACGTAGCTTCTCACTGTAATGGTGATTATTGTTATAATCAGGATTATTATTGATACATCATAATTATTGTTGATATGATCATGATCCTTCAGTGGCCACAGTTCCTACAACACTCCCTGCGACAGTGTGATCCTAATATTGACAACTCCCTTCTGAGAATATTAAGGATGAAATCAAGAAAAAATACCCGAGCACCTATAGGGGAGTTACAACACCAGAGGTTAAGGAAGGGTAGTTACAATAAGAAAAAAACGCCTGTGGGGGAGTTAAGCAGCCAGGGGGAGTTACAACACACCTGTGGGGGAGTTAAGCAGCCAGGGGGAGTTACAACACACCTGTGGGGGGAGTTAAGCAGCCAGGGGGAGTTACAACACACCTGTGGGGGGAGTTAAGCAGGGGCTCGAGGGAGGCGTCATCAATGGAGGGGGAGGAATTGGGAGTGCGGGGTTGCCAGAAGGAGTGGAGGAGGTGGAGGGAGAGGCAGCGGGAGGCCTCGGCCATGAAGGTCAGCATGGGGCCCATGTTGTTGATGGCCTCACTCGGGGCCACGTTAGAGCGGAACATCACCTGAAGAAATGAGAATTTGTCATGACAAGGCACATAATAATGAATTGTCTATAAATACATTAAAAGAGATAATCCAAAGATACAGTTAGGCTTTTTATACGTTAAAAACATGAACTATATCCGTTTTTATATACATCTGTATAAATATATATATATACCATCAAACAGGGTAATAGGGGATAGTTCTATGACATTTTGTAGCTCAGCTAACCTAATTAAAATATTGCAAAACTAAAAATAGTGGTGTAAAGTTCAACATTTCTCCTATCTATGTAGCATAAATCAATTTAAGAAATCATACATATACTACCTCTAAAAAATCCCTGGATATAAGTGTAAAAATTGAGATTTTGGAAAAGTACCCCTGCTAAGGTCTGTAGCAAAAAATTATTTGCCATATTAAAATTTTACTTACACAAAATTTGCACACAGGTGCTGGCTTAAGAACATGATTGACAGAATTTGTGTAGCTCATCCCAAGAAAAATATGGCGGTCATTTCTGCAGGAATGGGTAATAAGGGACACCCCTAAAAATGCATTTACAGTAGAACCTTGGTTAGCAAAGGCTCCAGTTAACAAAGAAAACAATTAACAACAAAGAATTTTGATTACATTTACCTCACTCAGTGAAAAAATTTCACTTGACAAAATATTAATGCATCATTGGCCATCACAAAACTTTGCATAGAATGTCATGGATAGAATTGTGCACTGGGCAACATGGAATGAAAAGTAATTAACCTAAACTATTTTTTTGCTCAAAAAAATAAGATAGTTGTCACTAAAATATTCCTTCCTGTTTCAGGTACGTTTTTTACAATTTTTTTTGTTACAGTGAATTCACTTCACTCAATTAAAATAGTGCAAAATTACAAGCCGTCCTGTCGTCTTAGCTACAGAAGAAATGCTACGTGGCTGCTGATATGAAGCTTGCAGAGGACAAGGTTATTGTCAATGCTCAATGGCGTGTCCATGGATAAGGTAATATCAAATCAATAATTTGGTAATGTATGGATAAGGTAATATCATATCAATAAAGGAAAAACAAGTAAAAATCACAGAAAATGTCATTTATGCTACATTTGCATCATCTACAAAGGAAGAGGAAGACTTCAGAGTATTGTCAGTAATGGATGGGTACACTCTGCATGCTTCAAATGTTTTAAAATTAGGTTTTATTTCAAGTGTCTCTTATTACCCTATTTCCAGGGTGAGTTCAGGAGGCTTTTATTTTTTGTCTGGCACCTTATGAATAGCATATGGAATTTTTTCAGAGATGACATACAATAACCCAAGGTTGCAAATACCTTTAAAATGAATCCAAAGTCTTTTATGAAACGTCTCATGGTAAGAATTTATTAATGAAAAATGCACAAAACTGTCCCATGTTACTCCGTTTGACAGTATACAGAAATCATCTATATCTGATTGTAAGAAAGGGCAATGAAACTGTCCCATGGAGGGAAAAGATCCATTCATTTTTATTTCATGGCATCTGCCAATAATTGCAACTGCATCTGTGCATGACTGCATCTGTCTATGACTGCATCTGCGTATGACTGCATCTGCGTATGACTGCATCTGCGTATGACTGCATCTGCGTATGACTGCATTCATGTAAAGTATAACAGCACAACAACAAGTCTCACTTCTAGCAAGCATGTAAAGCAAAACAGCACAACAAGTCTCACTTCAAGCAAGCATGTAAAGTATAACAGCACAACCACAAGTCTCACTTCAAGCAAGCATGTAAAGCAAAACAGCACAACCACAAGTCTCACTTCTAGCAAGCATGTAAAGCAAAACAGCACAACAAGTCTCACTTCAAATGGCCGCAGGCAAGGGTCGTTGACGAGTGTGTGGTAGGCGGTGAAGGCCTGCAAGTCGTTCTCTATGAGCCATTCGCTGTCCCCACAGAAAGGGTTGCAGAAATTAGACTTAATGTATCGAATGCCAAAATCCTTTTCACTTTCAATTGGGCCATCATCTTCTGTTTCCTGTTGAAAAAAAGGTTTCAGGAATAAATATTAGCTTCTGGGCTAAAAGTCTAAAACTTATTCAAAATCCAGTCAAAATTTTTTTAATTCAGATAAATTATTCTCCAGTGAACGAAGAGCGCAAGAACTGTTCATATGTTGATGCAATAGATTTTTGATTACACAATCATAAAGCTAATTGTTGAATTAATGAAGTGTGTATCTGAAAGTTTTGTTGATTTTTCTACATTTTTATACAGCCAGGTGTCAAAATGGCTCAATTCATTCGTTGGGAAGGAAAATTATGCATCAGTTGTGGAGGCGACTGTGATAATATTTGCAATATGGTATCTGTCTAGTTTTTAGAAATTTAGACACCAATCACATAATGAGATATTAAAACATTTACAACGGATGATCAGACATTAAATAAAAAATTTGAATGTATAACCTTTTAAAAAATGTGTTCTTTCTTCTCAAAAAATGCATATTATGCCAACATCAAAAAGTGACATATAAACTCAAAATAATTTATGCATTCAAATATATTTAAAAATTGCATACATACCTCTAGAACTTTGGCAAAGTTGCAGAGGTTTTTTATAGAAGGTTTATTAAACTTCTTAGCTGTCTCTGTCAATTTGTGGAGTCTTGTATAAACAGTGAGGATTTGTTGAGTTTGATCAGATGTTAATGGCTGCTTAGCAAGTGCATAACATCCAGTCAAATCTGAGTCTAGTTGATGGACAGCTGCTGACAAATATCCCTTCTCATCTTCAAGATCCTTTTGCATTTTGTTGACTGTCTCCAATAAATCATTTAACACTGTTCTATTTTCATTATTTTTCTCCATTAGCTTTTGCAGCCACTTCTTCTTCTCAGATATATCAGGCACGATGTTCTCCTGGGTACGTCTCATCTCTGGACATTTCTCCTTAAAAAGGAAGTCTAAGGGAGTCACAGAACAAGCCACATGCTTGGGATGGAAGCACTGGTGACACAGTTGACACTTGCATGCATAGCACCAGTGACTGTACACTGTTGTGCTCACTGCAAACTTGCTCTTCATCTTCTTCCTCCTCCTCTTCATCGTCAACTTCTTCAATGACGGCATCAGCAGCATCTTTAGGGATTAGCTGGTAGCAGACTGGTAAGGTTGATATTTCTACAGCATGTTTTTTCCTGCATTTTGGACACCATAATTCCTCTCTTTTCAGCCTTAACAGACATTTGTGGCAGTAAGTGTGCCCACATGGCAGAACAAGAGGCTTGTGGGTCTCACTTGTGAAAGCCTCCTTACATATTTCACAAGTTGTGTGTGGATTGGGAAGGAATCTACGTGTACGAGCCATTCTATAACAAATCAAACAAAAAACATAATACAAAATTATTATTATTTGATACAAATGATGAAACACAAAAGCTTTTTTATAGTTAGATACCAGCCCGATGATAATGTACAATCAAATTCATATATCGAGAAAGTCTATTCTCTGAAATAGAGATCAGCGAGCTTGTTGCTCTCATCATCGACAATTAGGAGTGGCCCAGTGGTTACAGTTCAGAGTACCAAGATTGGCGCAGAGAGGCGCGGGGTCGATACCAGCTCTGTGCGCCAGTTTCTGGTCAGAATCGGCGAGGAAGCAGGACTTCCCAGGGAGGTTAGCAGAGCAGAATTGTAGCAGTGAGATGCGAGTTCGAGACCGCAAGACGCTGTGAATGTCCTGCGATGTTAAGAATCGGCGATAGGCCTACGGCCTACTAAACGCTGAAACCGCTATTTATTTTAATTCGATTGATGGGCAGCACCTCAGCCGGTTAACCCTTTTCAGCTCAGTGGTACATATATGGTACATTAAATAGCATGATGTAATATTGCATCATACATTGCTCATGCTTGAGACATGCCTGAACAATTGTACTGGAAATGCACACCAAACCTGCCACAACATGTTCATATGAGTACAACCCCTTAAGCCTGCCAGTTTGTGCTCTGCTGTCAGGTTGAAAAGAAGAGTCGCTGTTCTCTGCCAAAAATAATGGCTTCCAGGGGAAAGTAAGTATATTTTGCACATTTCTTTGATAACTAGGTTCTTTTGGTAACTGCACATGTTGAACAAGTAATAAACCGACCTCTCCAGTTAACTTTTACATTTGTATAATGCATTATTTTTTCTGGATATTATTTTATATTTGCTGTGCCATATATGGTTCGCTGAGCTAATGCAGGTACATTTTTTCTGAGTACATATATTTCATGAATATAGAATTTCTAGCATGTTCTAAGTCCATTCTATGTTTCATATTTCAGATTCCTGACTATGCATGAGATATTAGGTATATTAGAAGAAGATGAGAGCCATGCATACGCTTATATTGAGCCTAATGATCCCGGCCTATAGTCTGATGAAGACTCTGCTGATGGAGTGGATAGTGATAGTGGATTGATAGATAATTTGTCCAGCAGACAACTGACTGGTAATGCTGAAGCTGTATTCAATGACGGACGACATACGACTGAAGATGATTGTGAAGATCAACTGAGTGGCAATGATGAAGCTTTCTTCCACGACGAACGTATAGTACTACTGAAGATGATGGTGAGGCTCATAATTCTTTGCCTATCAATAACTATAAGACTCCAAAATGTAGTCTTGACACTTCACTCACGCCTGGTGACCGCATATTTCCTGAGGCAAATTATGCAAAATATGGAGATTTTACTCCAGTTGAACTTTTTTAACTATTTTTTGATGATGATGTGTGGAATTTGCTAGTGGATCAGACAATTGTCTATGCAACTGTCAAAGGTGAAACAGATTTCTTGGTAAGCAAAGATGAAATGAAAGTGTTCCTTGGAATTTTGATAGTGTCTGGTATCGTTCCTTTATCTTCTCGGAGGATGTTTTGGAGAAATTCATCTGTGACAAGAAATGAAGTTGTCTCTCAGGCTATGAGAAGAAGAAGCTTTGAAACGAGCTGGGAGGCCGCCATCCTACTCAACAAAGGGTGACAAACGAGTGTTAGATGATATTCGTTTTGATGGAATAAAACATTATTTTGTAGAAACACAAGACAACAAAAGAAGGATGTAAGAAGGATGTGCTGGAGAAAGATGTAAGATAAGACCTTTCGTTCAGTGTTGCAAATGTAATGCAGGTCTCTGCTTGGCATGTAAACTTCCATTTCATACCAAATAATGATATGTTCTGAGTATTTACATTCTGATCAATATCTCGCTTTCTACCTTTTACATGTAAGTCCAACTTAAAGTATTATGTTTTTGAACACAATTTAATACTTGAAATAATGTGTTTGAACACAATGAAACGATAATTAGAAAATTTGTAGTTCACACGATGAATCAAATATTTGTTTTAGTTTCGCCATTTTACAGTATTTGGAATAATATTGCAAAAAAATATTGAAGACGTTATGTTTTATTGTTAATTTTAAATTTGTAATATCCTAAAACTGTAATATAACATGTCAATTTACAAATATATAAGTGCATTTCGGACACGGTTGTTTTTTCTTTCAACAAAAAAAATGTACTTGGATATGCTCAGTGGTACATATATGGCACATCGTATTCTAGCAATACTATTGTAGAGAAAAGCAAACTGAGACGTTTTCCTAATCAATTAGGTAGAGCCAACACCAAAAATTTGATAAAAAATGAAATTTAAAGAAAAAAAATAATTGGGGCTGAAAAGGGTTAATATGGATATTGTTACCATATATTTCTTGTGAAATAGACAATATGTTCATTTCATCATTTCAGTGGCTTGCACTCAGTTCCTCAACAGCGCCCTCTAGCCACCTATATACCTCATTCCGCATTGTCTCTGCTCCCCTCGGGGACCGTTTCATGAAAGCTTCCCTTACGTCAAGTCTTGGTTAAGACTCAGCCTCCTTGTTTCGCCCTTTCTGACGAACGGGCAGGAACGGCATCATGCCCGCCGGTGCCTATGGAAAGGCAAAGCGCTCCTTCCGCAGGGAGATCGCCTCCCGCGTTCAAGCGACTGCCGAGAACAACGATGTTCTTGCGATCACACTCCCACCGCTTGCATCAGATGATCAGAAGATGCCTTGCTCCCCCACCCTTATCCATCAGCGCTATCCCAGTTCCGTTCGGGCTACTGTGATTCCCTGGCGACCTACACTTTTGGTAGGGTCAGGCGCTTCTCCAGCGCCACCTGCCCCGAGTGTGGGGACCCCCTCCAGTCCGTCCAGCATTTCTTCGCCTGTTCCTCCTACCCACTGAACTCAGCGTCTCTTCACTGTTGGACATCCCAGTGGAGGCGGCGGCGTTCCTAGCCACCCTCCCTGCCTTCGCCCGTCTCTCCATTGAGCGTGACGTCAGTGCCAGACGCCAGTTACAACAATATCAACAAACATTTGTTGGGCAAAGTGGAAGGTAGCCATTTACTTACGTAGTTGCAATCACTGGAAATAGTTCCTGCGTGTCCATCTAGGTCATCGATGTTTGTGCTGCTTAGTTTCATCTATTGTGTGGTCAGCAATCTTGCCCAAGGTGTTGCTTTATTTGTAATTGTACCAATGTTCTGAGAGAGATGTGCAAAACCGATCTTAATATATTTGTTCATGTACATAATCATATATATACTTGAACATCATCTTTCGTTGCTACTCTTAATTTATTTATTTTTAATTAGGTGGTGTACCGGTATTCATTCTTCAATTATAATTTTAGGTCAGAAAAGAAACTCTATCATACAACAAAAATCTTTAACCTTCACCAGACTTTACTGAATTATTGTTTTTTAGAGGCTTGCACATAGATGCTGAATAAATATTTTGATATAGCTATTTAGAAAAACCTGTGGCCACACTCATGTGCAACAATGGCTAGAGTTAACACCTGAGCATGGTATAAAATTTAACAGGACCAAAAATGTATACATATTTGCATGCTAAATTGCATCTTAATTGATGGCAGAATTTTGGTTTTCATTGATATTATATAATTTAAAAATTTTCAAAATATTCCAATCATGTAAATGGATTACTGAATAGGCTGATAAATTTGATGCTTATTAAAATTGCAAGACAATTCTTCTCATCCTATATTTCTGGCCAATCCAGAGTAAAATTTCTAGTATGATGCCGTACCAATTTATGACCTCATACCTTGTATGGTCCCGTAAACTGGGGTAACTTTGACCACTTTTTTTTCAAAATGATGCCATTTTTTTACTAGATAAGTTAAACTAAAATTGAAACCAGCAAAATACAGGTCTATACTCTAGCTTTACTCACCATAAATTGCTGGCTCCTGCCTCTCATAGTTTTGATGTAATTTAAAAAAAAGTGAAGGTCTTTGTTACCCCAGCTCTTGGGGTTTATTTGACCAGGTGGTAAAATCAATTTTATTTTTTGGTAAAATAACTCCAAATAACTCCATGCATAATGATGCATTGTAGTAGAACTCTTCAAGTTACATATGCAAAAGAAAAATTTTAGGAAAGTGTCATAGTTTTCAAATGGGGGGTGCCACCCCCAAATGGGCAAAATGTGACCATCTAATGGCAAACGTGATGGGGTAACATTGACCAGTTTGGAAATTAAGCTAAAATTACCATATATAAGACTCTGTAAAGTCTGAAACATGAAGAAAAAAACATTAATAGGTGTATCAAACATAAAATATGTTATATAGATACCTATGGTAATTTTAACTTAATTTCCAAGCTGGTCAATGTTACCCCGTCATGGCTGCCATTAGGTGGTCAAAGTTACCCCATTGGGGGCGGCGCCCCCCATTTGCAAATTATGACACTTTTCTCAAATTTGTCTTTTGCATACGTAACTAGAAGAGTTCTACTACAATGCATCAAAACCTGGAGTTATTTTGCCAAAAAATAAAAAAAATGGAGGGAGTACTCTGACAGGCTCTAAAAAATAGCTTTTTTTTTTGTGGGTCACATTTTAATTTTTTTAACCTATTAGATATGCAAACTTTTTAAATCTTTCTATTGTGTTACATAGCCTCAGTATTAGGTCTTTAATGCCCATTGACAAAATTTTTCTATGTCAAATGGTTTTTGAGTTTTGGGGGTTTTTGTTAAAAAACCAAAAGTGGTCAAAGTTACCCCAGGAGTCAAAGTTACCCCAGTTTACGGTACTGGTTTATTGCTCTGAATTAAATGGAAACAGAGCAGTCAGTCACTCAGTCACTAGGTACTAGTCAGTGTGTATAGAGGGTAGAGTCTGGTAGATTTATAGGACATTAAACTACCATCAACCAAGGCTACTCGGGACGGTTTTGAGCGTTTTTTGTTAAGAACTTCTTACCATGAAACATTTCATAAACAAGTTTAGGCTCATATTATAGCTCTGTGCGAGGGCTATCGATGCAGTCATATGCAGATGCAGTCATGCGCAGATGCAGTCATGCGCAGATGCAGTCATGCGCAGATGCAGTCATACGCAGATGCAGTCATACGCAGATGCAGTCATACGCAGATGCAGTCATATGCAGATGCAGTCATATGCAGATGCAGTCATACACAGATGCAGTCATGTGCAGATGCAGTCATACGCAGATGCAGTCATACGCAGATGCAGTCATACGCAGATGCAGTCATGTGCAGATGCAGTCATGTGCAGATGCAGTCATGCGCAGATGCAGTCATGTGCAGATGCAGTCATATGCAGATGCAGTCATATGCAGATGCAGTCATACGCAGATGCAGTCATGCGCAGATGCAGTCATACGCAGATGCAGTTATACACAGATGCAGTCATATGCAGATGCAGTCATGCGCAGATGCAGTCGTGCGCAGATGCAGTCGTGCGCAGATGCAGTCATATGCAGATGCAGTCATGCGCAGATGCAGTCATGCGCAGATGCAGTCATACGCAGATGCAGTCATATGCAGATGCAGTCATGCGCAGATGCAGTCATGCGCAGATGCTGTCATGCGCTGATGCAGTCATGCAATGATGCCATGAATTAAAAAGAATGTGTCTTTTCCCTGCATCAGACAGTTTTATTGCCCTTCCTTATAAGCAGATATAGATTATATCGGTACTATGTAAAAGAAAAATTTTAGGAAAGTGTCATAGTTTGCAAATGGGGGGGCACCGCCCCCAAATGGGCAAAATGTGACCATCTAATGGCAGCCGTGACAGGGTAACATTGACCGGTTTGGAAATTAAGTTAAAATTACCACATATAAGATCTGTAGAGTCTGAAACATGAAGAAAAAAACATTAATAGGTGTATCAAACATAAAATATGTTGTATAGGTACCTATGGTAATTTTAACTTAATTTCCAAGCCGGTCAATGTTACCCTGTCACGGCTGCCATTAGGTGGTCAAAGTTACCCCATTGGGGGGCGGTGCCCCCCATTTGCAAACTATGACACTTTTCTAAAATTTGTCTTTTGCATATGTAACTAGAAGAGTTCTACTACAATGCATCAAAACCTGGAGTTATTTTACCAAAAAATAAAAAAATTGGAGGTGGTACTCCGACAGGCTTTAAATAATAGATCTTTTTTGTGGGTCACATTTTTAATTTTTAAACCTATTAGATATGCTAACTTTTTAAATCTTTCTATTGCGTTACGTAGCCTCAGTATTAGGCCTTTGATGGCCATTGACAAAATTTTTCTATGTCTAATCATTTTTGAGTTTTGGGGGTTTTTGTTAAAAAAACGAAAAGTGGTCAAAGTTACCCCGCCGGTCAAAGTAACCCCATTTTACGGTATGCAATGCAGCAATGGAAGTGTGTTTGCGCATGCACCTCATTCAACTCTGTGATTTTGAGCCAAGGACTCTAACCTCTAGATGTCTCATATTGAAATTTTGTATTCAACTTCAGGTGTGTCAAACTTGTAAATTAGGAAACGTATGCTTTAGTTCTATTTATTAAATCAATCTCTTAGAATTAGATTTTGCTTTTATTTATATACACCTACTTGTATTTATGCATTTTCTTCTCAAATTTCAGGTATGATAATGTACCTGGCAAATGGAAAGATTTAATTAGAAATCTGGAGAATTCTCTTTGTTTTCAAGTTCATTTTAAGGATATATTTGTTGTTCAGGGAGATGTTCAATTTCATGATTTTTTCTTTGCAAAATTATCTGCCATTCCTCATTTTTCTACTTGACTGGTTTTGAGGTCATTTTATTATTGTTCACACATGCTGAGCAACAATAAGTGAGTGTCCACGTGATTGATTTCATGGCACAGTTTATACCAGCATGCCTCAGAAGTCAGAACTGCAATTCAGAGAGAAGCCTTGCTGTTGCATTGACTACCATATGTGTAATATTCATTGAGACTACCAATTGTAATAGGTACAGAATTCCTAGCCTCTGGTGATATCTTGTACTGTGAGCCATGCATGCACTTTTCAATGCTGTAATATAAAAGTTTAGTGATACGGAATACTGTGCTTAAAAGCTTCAAAATGTTGATTTAATGCTGTTAAAAATATCTGTTTAGAACCAAATGGATTTTGTATCCCCTATATTGCAGGAATTGTATATTGGAGTTGTTTCATCACTTTCATGCCATCACATTGCAATTGATCATCTCTTTAATTTAGATATTGTCTAAAATTATTTTAGTGATAACTTTTCTTGCCTAATTGCAAATTTTAGAGTCTAGGGTTTAGTTTACACCAATATTATGTGGAAAAGTTGTTTTCTCTTTGCCTAAAGTTGATAAAAATTGTTTACAATTATCAATCAGTAAAAAAATTGTAAAACTTGAATGAAATTAACTTTATTTGGTATTATCATCCATCTTGAGTCCTGCTGCAAAGCAGGATCATATATTGCTGGGAATGCTGGGACAGGACCGCAGTATTTCCCTAACTTCATGTGTGTTTTCTGCATGCAGTTTCTCTGGCGAAATTTTGGATGCTGTCGTGTACCACTTGTATTTTCAACTGGTAACCAAGAAAATTGCGCTAAAATATCTTAAAAATTCAGATGATAAATCAGGACAATTTGCCACTTGTCAAAGTATGACAACCATCTTTGTGAGACGCCATTTTAAGTACATTACTTTCTTGAATTTTCTTTCTCAGATTAAGGCTTTGATTTTTGGGTGAAGTACAAAATATTGAGCCACCTTGAAGAAAGTATTCATGATATGAGTGAAGGCATGAAATGCATGTTGCCACATGCCATTCATTTTCTTCAGTCCACATTGGGAATGGCTCCTCACCTTTATGTATAAATAATATGAGCAATTATCAGAAATCTAGTAAGTTGTCTCTAGTAATTTAATGACTTTTTTCATGGCATACATAGCAAGAAAGAGACAATGAAGTTATTAAAATTAACCACTTTATTCTAAATGTGTTTTTGATAAATACGGTAAGCCCAAAACCTAAAAAGAATCCATTCTGTCTTTGGATTTTCATAAGTTAGTTGCATATTCAGTTTTTAACAATTTTATTAAACAGTTTCTAAAATCTCATATTTGCTACCACTTCTTAAAAGCCAGGAAGCAATAAGAAATGTGCAGGTGAACTTAATTTGTGTTCTTTATTGGGGTTCTAGTACCCAATGCTGTACCATTGGAATTAAACTGCATCCCCTGTATGTCGATTTTGGGAACATTGCAAGTAATTGTTACTTTTTAATGAAGAATCAATGTCACTAATGAACAGATATTTATTTCATACTTACAGCGTACCGGTATACTTCTACACATACATACAGGACTCTTTCTGAGAAACACAGTAAAAACTTTAGGACAGTGCCATTGTTTCCTTTTGAATTGCATGCAGTTACAGTTTTTGCTTTCTTACTCTTATTAACTTTCTTCTCGTTTAAGGTTCTTCAGTTTAATTTGTACCAAGCAAAATCTCAAGGAAATTATTATGGGTGATATGGAAGAGTGCAGTAATGAGATTCACAAGCTCCCTGATGATGCAGTAAAGAGGTGCAGGTTGTCTGGGCTGAGCCTCATGCAGATACCTTCTAGTGTTTGTAAAGTTGAGTCTGATGGTAAGCAACATACCCAAGGCAGCACCAATCACCCTCATTGCCAAAAATAATATGCTTTGTATTATTGCAAATTGTGGTTGTATTTTATATTATCATGAATATATGGCTCTCAATTGTGAGATGACTTTGTATTATGGTTAAACTCTCATAACTGTTTTGATGTCTAGCAGTAGTTTTTATTACCTTGTTAATTCCTTTGAATTGGATCATACCACAGAGGCCAGCAGCTCATCTCAACTCCCAGGAATGATAACAGTCTTTGTAAAAGAGGAGCCTGTAGATGAAGAAGAAAACATTTCTGTGAAGGATGAACCTATCAATATTGATGAGAATCAGGTGAAAATATTACTCAGATATTTCAATGTTGATAACTCAACATATGCCTCTCAACATTTTGAGGGCTAGCTAATTCCAACTTCACTGAAAGAAAGTCCACAGCTTGATAAATTATGCTCCTATGTGCTTGTGAGATTTTCCTTGACTTGACACTTTTGCATAGACTTTTATCTGCTTGTCATGTAACCAAATAATATTTTAGCTTCTTGAATAGACTCAAATCTTAACATACCTAACGAAAAAAGGGGCAATTAAAGAAGATCAAACCCTATATGTATGTAATATTTTGCAATGCGCACAGATAATTTATTACAAGTATGGTACCTAGGTTTTCTTATCAGCGCATGAAGTTCTTTAACAACATCTGTGTTATTTTTAATATTGCATAATTTAGCTTCCTAATCGAAAGGACTAGCTGTACACGCCTGACAGTTTTGGGCATATACAACAGAAGAAGACTCTGGTTATAGTAAGAATATCAGAGTCCAATTCCACAAAAGGTATGAAGAAGAAACTACCGTAATAATTGTTTTTTAAGCACCTGCACTATATACACCAATAAAGATGGGAGCATTCCATATACATTATCTTATATATGAGAGACGTTTTTATTTATTTCAAATTTATCAGGACTTGATTGCAACACTGATATGTGACTGATGTTTCCAACTGTTGTAGCTGGCTTGTTCACATGAGCCCAGCAGCCATGTGTGTGGTGGCCAGCTAGCCCCACCTCCCTCATTTGAGGGGCTGTGCAAGATGGAAGCTCAAATTGAGGCTCGAGCTCACCAGCCCGCCTCACTCATCTCTACCGTGCCTAGAATTGTGGTGGGTGGTTGTGTCTGCTGGAATGATTGAGAATTTGAATCTCTTTCTTGATGGGTTTACAGCAGTTTCAGATTTTTGGCAGTACTAGAGCCTTGTCCATATCATAGAAAAATGTTTTACTAGTTGCAATGTCCTTATTCAAAAATATTTGTCAAGAAAGTGTCAATTATTCTTGATATTGAGCTCATGAAAAATTTAATAGCTTATTATTTTTTACATTTTCCAAATATCTAAATAAATAAAAATCTGTAAGTTATGATATTCTCAAGATTTCAAACTTCTTTACCTAATAACTTAATATTAAAAAATACTGAAGACAATTATTTCACAATTTTTTCAATATTCATCATCTTCATATTTGATGATATTCTACATCATATCACCTTAAACTGATATTCTTAGACTCCAGTTTATCTGATGTTTATAAAATATTGTGGTTACCATTCTATACATTTCCTATGCTGTTAAATTTTGGTAGACTTGTTGAGAGCTTGTAGCTTCCTAGAAGCTTCTTCCCATTCATAGCCTAAGCTTTCTCTGAATGAAGCAAGGTTGTGTGGCTATATGATCCTCTGGGTTTTTACATTGAATTTCTTTGTCGTTTTATAATATTTTTCTATATTTATCTCTTCATAGAAGGTCAGATTTTTTTTCAAAAAAGGCTTGTTCATGGCTTAATCATTTCAGCAGGGCCAAGCTACCAAAGGAAAGCTAGGAAACTGAAACACAAAATAAGATCAATATGCATTCATTGTTGAGGCTGATGTTGGCATCCTACAAAATTGGAGCAATACAGAAAAGAGTTTCTTTGATTAATAAAATAACTAACTTATTAAATAATCATTAGTAAAATAACTTACTTAATTTTCATTAATTTTTCCTTTCAATATTCCAATCAAAGGACCGAGAATGTGTATTCAGAATGTCCCATAATTGTTAGTTTGTGCAGATCAATTCTTAGTTGTTTAAAAGTTATTTACTCATACATTTTGTTGCCGCTGTGTCATCAGAGCGTGGGAAGAGGGCAGTACTCAGACGCTGGTGGCGGCGGCGGCGTCTCTGAAGCGCCCAGCTCCCAGCAGCGCACCAAAAGACTCTCTTATTCTCAACGGAGATTAGAAGAGGCCGAATGGCACAAGCCCATGGCATTGATGGGGCATAATAATTCTTCCAAGAAACGTTATAGCTGCTCGGAATGCGAATATTCTTGTGTGACCAAGGGCAATCTGAAGAGTCATGTTCTTTACAAGCATTCTTCTGAGAAACCTGTTACCTGCAAAGAATGCAAATATTCTTGTGTGACAAAAAGTCATCTGAAGATGCATGTTCTTTCGAGGCATTCATCAACAAAACCTTTTAACTGCGCAGAATGCGAATATTCTTGTGTCAGCAAGTTTAACCTGGAAAGACATATGCTGCACAAGCATACGCATAAGAAGCCTCTTAATTGCTCGGAATGCAAATATTCTTGTGCTGTTAAGAGCGAGATGAAGAGTCATGTTCTCCATAAACATTCATCAGAGAAACCTCTTAGCTGCGATGAATGTCATTATTCATGTGTGACAAAGGGTGAACTCAGAATTCATGTTCTTTCTAAGCATTCATCATCGAAACCTTTTAGCTGCTCGGAATGCGTGTATTCCTGTGTCACTAGAAGTGCTTTGAAAAATCATATGAATAACAAGCATTCATTCAAGAAACCTTTTCGCTGTTTGGGGTGCAAGTATGCTTGCGCACAGAAAAGCAGCTTAACACGACACATGCGAGCCAAACATTCCAGAGAAAACTTCATCTCCACTGCTGAAAGTGCAAATGTATCTCAATGAGTACACATGAATCACTGAATATCATCTGTCGTTTCATTGAACAGAGAAGCCATTTTGTTGCTCCGAAGTAGAGCGCAGTGGCAAAATTAAGGGCACGGTCTGTCTAGAGTGAACTTATTAGACATCTCCCTGGCTACTGGAAAAATCATTGGACAGTTAATGTTATGAACATAAACAAATCATGACTACTGTTGATGCCATTCTGTACAACTGCCGTTGCTGGGGAAATATAATGCATTCAAATGACAATCTAGCTGAAACGGGAATTTCTCGTGAGGAAAATTTACATTCGTCTTGTGTAGAACTTCCTGTTGAAAGAAACGTCTATTATGATTCCATATGAAAAATGATTAATGTACAAGCAAATCAAGCCAAAGATTGTAATGTAGTAGAATATTGACTATCATATCAAGTTATTGAGAGAGGGTTGGGAGTTGTGACCAGTTCGTAGAGTACCGAAAATTCTGCCTCGTGTGATTGAGACGCTGAAAGTAAATACCGAAATCAAACGGGTGATGCGCCCAAAACTGCTGTCTTGAGCACATGAGTAACCGAAGCGCCGGGTCCAAATTTCACTAAATTACGAACTATATTACGAGCTGTAGTCACTAATTGTGAACTATATTACGAGCTGTAGTCACTAATTGTGAACTATATTACGAGCTGTACTCACTAATTGTGAACTATATTACGAGCTGTACTCACTAATTGTGAACTATATTACGAGCTGTACTCANTTCAATACAACAACTATATTGTTCTCATTAAAGCGTTACTTAATACAATACAAAAACTATATTGTTCTCATTAAAGCGTCACTTAATTCAATACAACAACTATATTGTTCTCATTAAAGCGTTACTTAATACAATACAAAAACTATATTGTTCTCATTAAAGCGTCACTTAATTCAATACAACAACTATATTGTTCTCATTAAAGCGTTACTTAATACAATACAAAAACTATATTGTTCTCATTAAAGCGTTACTTAATTCAATACAACAACTATATTGTTCTCATTAAAGTGTCACTTAATTCAATGCATCAATTATATTGTTCTCATTAAAGCGTCACTTAATTCAATGCATCAATTATATTGTTCTCATTAAAGTGTCACTTAATTCAATGCATCAATTATATTGTTCTCATTAAAGTGTCACATAATTCAATGCATCAATTATATTGTTCTCATTAAAGTGTCACTTAATTCAATGCATCAATTATATTGTTCTCATTAAAGAAAAGCGCCACTTAATAATACAACTACAAGTTCTTCTCATTGAGGGGTGCATGTCAGTCAGTAAAAAAATTTTTTATTTATGGACAGATCATTTTGAAACTTGGTACAAATATGTATAACAGAAATCTAACACTTTTTTGTTAGTATAAAATTTTTCGAAAAGATGAAATGAAACAGCTAAAAAAAGGGGGTACTGCATGCGACGTGCTACAACATCAAGAGACATACAATTCGATTCATAAGGACCATATCTAGCGATTTACTGACCAATTTTACCAAATTCTTATTTTTGGTCGAGTGAATTTTTCATTTTTTGTAATTATCGCCCACCCCCGTATTTTCAACTTGTAATCCAAAGTATAACGAAATAAAGAAAAAGCGACAGCAGAATCTATAGATATTTTTTCACAAATGTAATGGTGAAGAACAAGAACCAACACCAGGGGCCACGGCTATAAACTAAAAAAACTGCGCTGCAACTTCTCCACTCGCCAACATTTCTTCTCGCTTCGAATCACCGACATGTGGAACAGCCTCCCCGATGACATCGTTGGAGCTCCAAGTATGAACGCGTTCAAGAACAGACTAGATAAAGCTATGGAAAAATATATGTTCAGACTTGAAATGCCTAGCTCCTTATCGAACCCGGTGGAAGTCGAATAGCTATTTCAAACTATCGTCAGTCCTGGAAAGATACGGTCAAATGACACGATTTTAGATATCCTGTGAACAAGGCACGAAAGAATCGGCGATAGGCCACAAGGAAAAGAATCGGCGACAGGCCACATCAGGCCTACAATTCAGCGCCGAGATCACTATGTTATGTTATGTTAATAATGTTATACCTCTCAATGCTGTAGCTTAAAAATCATAGGAGGAGATAGGTTATTAAGATTGCTTTTTTTTAATTTTAATTGTTCATGGGAGCCAAATAACAAAATTATCAAAAAATAAAATAAAATGCTACAAAATTGCTTGATACTGTAGCCCCGGCTTTCCCATTGCCCGTTACTCGTATTGAGGATACAATCGCGCGTTTTTATACTTATTCTTGTCCAGTTTAAAGCGGAAAGTAAGTTATAAACGTGGATTTTCTGATACATTTATTTAGACAAAATGGGAATTTTATAAAATTTCAAAACGGTCTTATGAAAGAACCATGAAAGCTCCCTCATCGCGGTTTGTTGCAACCGCTTTGTAATAGTCCTCCCTACTAATTGATGACAAAAAAACAGAAAACGTAACGTAAATTAGTCGTCTTGTAGGCGAAATGCTCTCCTTAACGAAACACCGAGCGCTATATAAAGGTAACATGTTGATACTTAGCTGGTATTTCTGTGTAGATATTTACGGTGTAACGAGGGAAACTTTAGAATATCTTCATATTAATTATTCTTTGCGGCATATAAGCTAAGTTTAATGCGGATAATTGAATGATAGACACCTGAGTAATATTATTTATCAACAACCGAGAGTTGTACGTTTTGCGATGTGCATAATACTTCATATTTATTAAATACAAACTTGAATACTCTTGTATTACTTATCCCCCATATTGCGAATACTCCAGACAGTCCAGGGCCGTACTATCATGAATGAGTGCGACGTAACTCAGTCAGCCAATCACTGACGGCTTCTCAAGCTAAACCAACCAGTCACAGATGAGAAATTAGCCGCTACGTGTACTTAGACCGCTACGTGTACTCAGACCACTACGTGAACTTAGACCGCTACGCGTACTAAGACCGCTACGTGTACTCAGACCACTACGTGTACTTAGACCGCCACGTGTACTTAGACTGCTATATGTACTTAGACCGCTACGCGTACTAAGACCGCTACATGTACTTAGACCGCTACGTGTACTTAGACCGCTACGTGTACTTAGACAGATACGTGTATTTGTGCGAGTTCCGAAGTAACGGCCCCAGATCAACTCGGCCTCAGAGTTCACTGAAGAGATCACTAATATTCATGGGTTAGTCAAGCGGGTATCCACGATACCAATCGTGTGGGGATATCAACAAGAGTTGCCGTGGACGTAGGGACGAAAAACTCTTACCTACACTTTGAAAATTCATGTGTAATTTTCCTGGGTCCATGCACCCAATGAGAGTTTATGTATTGAATTTGATTCATATATTTTGAATCCAAATTTACTGAGTAAGTATCCCGAAAATCTAATTAAACTCACCATTTCCAATGATTGAATTATCGACAACTCTCACAAGGCAGGCAGTACTCATACTAGAATTGATTGGGCGATTGCATAGTGTTGGACATAATTGGACTTAATAAATAATCTTTCACAGCACCTGAAGATGCTTTTTGAACTTAGCTAAGTGACGAGCTGTTGAGAATCAGCGTTAGGCCAATATGGCCTAGTCAAAGCCGCAGCATTTTATAACTATTATAAAAAAGAAGCTCCTATTCACCTGAACTTTGAGCATCGCAGAGAGTAATAAAAGAATGATTGTCAGCATCGTTCATGCTCCGAGGACACTAATAACGGAACGGATGCTGACCAATGACTTCATATTTTTAAATCAGTGGTACTTCTATAGATATTTGCTCAAGTGAAGTTTTTCAACTTCTAAAATTAGGTAAGTCCATGTTAGGGACACAGGACGCTCAGCACGTGAGGTAAGAAGGGGTGACACCGAGATAAAATTCATAAGTCATGAGGATAAATATAACAAAACGGCAATTTAATAATTATTCATCTATTTGGAAGAAATTTCTTCAACAAAAATGTTGACGTGTCTATTTTGCTATTTGACGCAATGAGATGATGAGGATATTTGTTCTAATATATCATTTAAAAACTATATAAGTAATATTTATTGTGCAGGTGCAGCTTGTGTTTGCAAAGTGAAAAGCAGTAAAGCACAGCTTTGTAAATGCGGTTATAATGATAATAACTAATTACTTACGGTTCAACAGCAAGATGTCCTTTGTACTTTCAATCTCCATGAAAAACTACATATGTTTTCAAATGGATCCGCTGAATTGATTACCTACAACTTTTACAGTAAGCATTAGATTGACATGTAAATATGCTTCTTAATCGACCTTCTCGTAGAATAACCTATGAAATAGTCTGCAACGAAAAATAAGTTTCACGTTTTCAGTTTTGTGATACAAACATTCTTACAATTATTACAGTTAGATATACATTTCTACTGTGAAATTTAGCCAGAATTCGTTAAATGAACGCAAAATTAAAATTGATGTATTACTTGTTGGACTCTCACTTGTAACGAAAATTTGTGCCCCAGTATTTTTCAAAGTTAAATGGCGACGATGAAATGAGAAATTTTAGTTATATCCACAACTTGACTTGACTAGCAAAAATAAATGAATGAGCTGGAAAGATTTACTGACTTGTTATTGAAGTTCCGCGATTCCAGAATATCACAGTTGGCCATAAAAATTTTCTATGATAGAAAACTGAATTTCAGGGCACGTTCATCGAAACAAATTTCTGCCTCTGGTTTTTTCGCAAACAAGCAAACCATAAGATATCATAATTAAGTCACTCATTTGTGCATAATTCAGCTTGAACAAATGGAATCAAAATGGGCAGTCAAAGGCTTTCAATAGCTAATAATATATATGATAAAATTCATATTTTGTAAATTGTAATAATATTGACCTGTAAGTAAATGGTCATTAAAACTTCAAATCAAGCCACCATATATGCAAAGTATTGATGTTGTTCTATAAATAATATTTTCTGATGAAAAGATGAATGCGGATGATGTCGTTTCTTTCTTAAAAATATGGCACTATCTCTGAAAATTTACATCAGGGGCAGTGCGGATGGATAAGAAAACGTCTGGAATGTTAGAAGGATAATGAAGGCCAGTCTCGAAAATGGTGCAAAAGTCAACCATGGATTTCACAGCCCGTGCCCATGAACCTGTGACTGTAGCTCCATATAGATATTCATTCGTCCTGGCCGTGCCCGCAGCGCTACGAAGATATCACTTGTACAACCAAGAGATACAGTTCAGGGGCCGTATTATCAAAACTTCGTAAGTACGCAAAATTGACTTACGAGAGGTGTAAGTGCTGACTTGATGACGTAACTCTAGAGGTGGTATTATCAAAACATTTGCGCGGGAAGATAAGTAACGTAACTGTACGCCTGCTCGGAGATGTCGTAAGTGAAGTTCCCCACAAGTTTACAGTGTCTGCTGAAACGATATGAAACTATTGATTTACAAGCAAGTAGCAACACCTTGACTTGTCATAGAATTTTGTCAATAATCCGACAGCGCGGATTATACACGCATAGAATGATGGCTCTACTTGTGATATCTCCACTACTTGATCGTGCAACATTTGCGCGATCAAAATATGTGAATAATGTGATCGTGCTAAACAGTGCTATTGGAAAAAAATTCAATTGAGTTAATCCCAGAAACTGATTTTGTTTTCCTTTTAAGTTATATTTTCTAAGCATGGCTTTTTCTGGGCCTACAAGGAGCAATACCGACTCAATACCGACAGACACCATTCCATAGTCAATACCATCGAAGGCATCGATTCCCGCCATCGAAGTTCACAGAATGTAAACAAATCCAAAGCCTCTGATTGGTCAGTTGGCCAGATGGTTTTGATAATACGCTTTTAGCTAAGTCTTACGTACGAATGTTTTGATAATGCCAAAATATGGGTGTACTTACGTAATACGTAACTTTTTTGTCGGAAGTACAAAAAGTTACGACGTTTTGATAATACGGCCCCTGAGTATCAGCATTGGCGCAGAGAGACGCGGGTTCGATCCCAGCTCTGTGCGCCAGTTTCTGCTAAGAATCGGCAAAGAGGCCGGGCGGTTGAGCACAGCGGAATTGTAGCAGTGAGTTGCGAGTTCGAGACCGCAAAATACTGTGAATGTTCTGCGATGCTAAGAATCGGCTAGAGGCCTACGGCCTACTAAACGCTGAAACCACTATTATTATTATGTAAGTCAGCGGCATTATTTTAGTCACGCATGCCAATCACCACATGCGTCTAAAAACACCTGTTCCTCTTATATTGTCAGCTTGGAAGGCTTATCTCATCAACACTAGTTTGGCTCAGAGTCCTAAGATTATGAAAGTCGTGTTACTTCACGCATTCAGTGTCATAGGCTGATCCGGTAAACCTTGTTACTTGAGAATTTAAGAAGCTTTTCATTTCATCGTAATTTATACGAGGGGAACGTTCATTGAGTAAAATTTCTACATAACTTATAGATAAAATGTGTATTTTCGAAGCTGGAACAATAATGCAATTCAACGGATCTATATGAAGACGGCGGAAATTTATACTTGATTCAGAGACGAATGCCAACCCGATGTAAAATACAAGTAATTAGTTATTATCAAAACTAGTACAGTAACAAACGAGTGTTTTTCGTGCTGAATTAAGGGAATAAAAGATGATAGGCATAAAATATGTGTGCTCCCCCAACCTAAGTCCCATGGATCATTCGAGGTGATAATTTGATTGAGTCACCCTTTTAAAAACTTTAATCAATTATGTAATATTTCTATGCTTTTTAGAAATAACTACCTATATTTCGTAATATTGTTACATGATTACAAAACGGTTGACAATAATTGATGATGAATTTCCGTAAAAATTATTGACTGATGTTTCTTGAGAATATAACAAAGTATTTATACCAAATTTTTTCAAATTTTGAGACCCCAATCATTTCGCTCAAGTATAAATAATTATTTTCATTATTTCTTAAAAAATTTTGGAAGTTTGAAAACTTCAATGGTAAAGAACGGACGCAAGAATATATCTGAATTGGTGCACACGTCGGACTGGCAACTAGGAAATAGCTCGATGCAAACAAAAATAAATAACTTCAGTACCATTAAAGTCTATACGTCGCTATAATTATAGCTATTAAATCAGTTCTAGTATGAGTACCGCCTGCATAGCGTGAATGTGGTCGGTAGTTGTATCATTCATTTGACTTGGCAAATTGAATTTTGGCAAACCAGATAAGCAAATCCAGTCACAAATACAAACTACAATGAAGTGAATGAACTCTAACTTGGAGACGGATGGACTTCCGTCTCGTTATCATAGCTCAGAGCTCAAGTTACTAAGCGTGTCAGAACTTGTAGGAGCTGAGGACTTACAAGTGGTTTCGAAACCAGCAAGCATGAAGGCATGAGGGGACTGAAAATATCATGAAATAAAACTAAAATTAATAATAATAATAATAACTTGGGTACTCTGCTTGAAACCTCCGATGTTTGGTGTCCTTCCTGTGTCAGTAAAGGATTTCAAGGAACCGCTCAAGGACGGGTTCACACCAAACTGCCTGGCACGTGGCAGACATATGCCAGTCACGGTCCAGTCCAATATACTTTAATTCATTTCCATAGGAACTTTCATACCGTGGTCATGGCAGGTGCCTCGCACTGCTGGTGTGAATGCTACTATAGAAATGTCCTGAAGATTATTAGACTGGACCGTGACTGGCAAATGCCTGGCACGTGCCCGGCAGGATGGTGTGAACCCGGCCTTACAGTCAAAAATAATAAGCTGCGGGCATGAACTTTACCTGTTGCCTAGGTAAATTTTTGGCGATTATTTTATTATTAGCACAAATTTGTCTTCGATCTCACCAGGAAGGAGACGTGACCATGTCTCGGCTCTCGTCTCTTCCAATGCAGCGCGATCAAGAATGAGGCCGACGGCCTCCGCGCCAACCTCAGCTATGATTACAATTGAAGACAAACTCACTTGCCTTCAGGCGTGCGGGCTAATAATGCGGGCCAATACGCCTACAGATCGTTTATTGAAGAAACAGTTTGATAGTTAACAAATAATTATTCAGTGGCAGATGCTTTCATAACGCCATGTTGGCCCATAACCGATGCTTAACCACTCAACCAACTGGCCAATTCCGATCACAATTCTGACAACTAGTTGCAGCTTTCGAGCCCCCCTCGCTTCTCCATGTATTCTAATCCGCTACACGGGAACCAAGCAAGACTGGCCCATTTTGAAAAGAAATAATTGATAGGCCCGGAATTAATAGGCACGGTAATTAATAGGCCCGGAAAGAAAACCGTGTCCCAGTTAAGTTAGATTGGACGAAATAATATTATGTATAACTGAAGAAATAAAAGCCGAAAGATACCTTTGTCCCTTTTTTCAGCACTTTCTAACGGTGCTTGCTTAAATTGCAATAAAGTCGAATATTCGCCAGCACCTACCGGCCCCTGCTGGCGGAGTTATAACTCGACAGTCCGAGTATAGGAGGAGGAGGGCAGCGGCGACCCAGCTGGAGGAGGTAGCTGGCGTGGACGTGGTGTACCTAGACTTTGCTAAAGCTTTTGACAAAGTTAGCCATGGGGTGCTCTTTAGAAAGCTAAGGCTGTTGGGGGTAGGAGGAAGCCTGTTAAGGTGGATCCACAACTTCCTTACAGATAGAGAACAAGCTGTCGCAATTGGAAACTCGAAATCGAGAGAAGCGAAGGTGGAAAGCGGAGTTCCGCAGTACTCAGTGCTGGGACCGATCCTCTTCCTCACTCACATTGACGATATTGACTCAGAACTCACATACGCATCTATATCGTCATTTGCGGATGATACAGGAGTGCTGATGAAGATCACAGATGAGTTAGATAGCGAGAGGTTGCAGGATGACCTACCGTCAATCTACGAGTGGGCCCTAGTGAACAATATGAAGTTCAACGGCACCAAGTTCGAAGTAATGAGATCCAGAGTCCGCATAGAGCTCGGGATGCCGCATCGCTACTTGGCATCAGATGACACAGAAATTGAGGAGAAGCAACTAGTCTGAGATCTCGGAGTGTTGATGAGTATTGAAGCCTCGTTCGATGCAACGGATAGGGTTGATATGGCGGACATTTCGAACGAGAGAAGCTGCACCAATGATTACACTCTGCAGAGCTCTCATGCTTCACAATTTTGAGTATTGCTGCCTACTTTGGTCGCCACTCAAGGCGAGTGCGGTGCGGAAATTAGAGGCAGTGCAGCGGACCTTCACGTACGGATCAGAGGCATGAGGGAGCAGAACCTTAACTACTGGGAAATGCTGAAACACCTGGGACTGTACTCACTGGAGAGGAGAAGAGAAAGGTATATCATACTGTACACTTGGAAGATGATAACCGGACTGGTTCCCAACTTTGAGAGTGAGACCCCCAGAATAGTGACACGTTACCACGAAAGGAGAGGGAGACTGTGCAAGGTTCCCCCATTTAATACCCGAGCCGCGGCCAGAGTACAGACTCTTCGTGAGGGATCACTGTCCGTGGTAGGACCGAGGCTCTTTAATATCCTGTCAAAAGAGCTGAGAGGAGGAGAGTTCACCCTTGTAACTTTCAAAAGACGACTGGACAATTGGTTGACAAAGATCCCGGGTTGTCCAGTAATGGGAAACTACCCTCAGCAAGTGACAAGCAACAGCATCTTTCATAAGCTGACCCAAAGGAGGACAAATATACGGAATACGTACAACGTTACATCCGGGACCCGAGGGCGGGGTGACCTGCGCCTAGCGACGACTCGGAGATGGGGGACGACGAAGGCGGCGCATCAGCGTGACCGGGGACTAGGAAGTCCCGAAATTCTGCAGTTATTGCTTTGCCCGCTTGATTGTAAAGGGCATGACAATTATCGAGATGACAATACTAGTTTAGTAATATAATAATGCTTTCTTACAAACAATGAAATATCGTACAGAAAATGCGTATAATGCTTCTATGAGTAAATTGACTTCATGAGTTGACACTTGGGTTTATTCACTGGTGACCCAGCCATCGCTGCCACACGTCTTTCTCCACGCCGAGTAATGCTGGTGCGCTGGCTTGAGATACGTGCGGTTAAGATAACCTGATTGCCGCGGCGAGTTGCAGGTTTGAAAACCGCTATTAGTTGGGAAAATTATAGTTTAATTTAGCAAGGTGGCGGCGGGTTAAGAATCAGCAATTGGCCAACAATGCCTAATCAAAGCTGAAGCTGCTACATTATCATGAAATTATCGCATAAGAACAATCGCTTAGAACTTGAGCATGAGCATCGTCTAGAATTACAATAATGAAAAACATTAGGTTCCGATTAGGAGGTAATTAATGTAGCTATTGTTTATGTGCGTGTGTTTGAATTAGCCGAGTTGATTTGCGAATTAAAAAAATTACCACAATCTACCACCTTCGCACCATGCAGGCGGTACTGATATTATATATAAGGGATCTAATTAATGGATCAAATACCCTTTCTCAACTATTGAATTTAAGCAATGGCCTCATCGTTTCTGTTTCAATGACAGAAGGATGATTGTAATCATTGTATCCTTTAATGCACATCGACGAGCCTATACAATGCACACACATAGCACTTTCTTCGACTTATTGAAGTGTTTCAACTTCCAAAATATATCAAATTAACTGGAGTTTTGCTCTATCCCGTTACTTGTTTGGAAAATGGATTCCCCCCCCCTAAATTTGGTCCCCGTTTTGACAGAAGAATGGAAAATAATGATCAAATTATCATTAATGGTTCATCTAACTAATTAATTTCGTAATTAAGTGATGACCCAATATATTTTTGAAGCAAATAAGGAAATGCAGCTATGATTTTATTGTTTTAAAAAAATAAAACATTAATTACAAAACTTTTTGAATGGGTGAATAAAGGAAACGACTTAGACTGAGCCTGAGTCGAAAACTGAGATGAAATAATGAAAATTATCATTATTTTGCATCGAAAATAATTCTGAATCAACTTATTCACTTGATTGAGTCTGAGTTGACAACTCAGCCATTGAAAAATTTACAAGGAAGGCCTGGCGTTACTAATCAGGGAGGTCTGCACCGCCCGCAATTGACAGGGTCAAGGGAATATGGACCCATGAATATATTCTCGTTCATTAATGAATTATTTCATAGCATGGGAAGAAATTAACTGTAGTTCTGTATTATAATCTAACCAATAATAATATAATAGTTCTGTAACATAGAGCCGTGATCTATGTTTGGTGGAACAAAAATTATAGTTCTTATGCTGGAGTATGTAGCCAGAGCGTACAATTTAAACGCACACATTAAATTTTTAACATCGCAAGAACGGAGTAAAATTTCTACATAACTTATAGATAAAATGTGTATTTTCGAAGGTGGAACAATAATGCAATTCAACTGATCTATATGAAGACGGCGGAAATTTATACTTGATGATTCAGAGACGAATGCCAACCCGGTGTAGAGTACAAGTAATTAGTTACTATTAAAACTTCTGCAGTAACAAGCGGGTGTTTTTCGTGCTGAATTAAGGGAAAAAAATATGATAGGCATAAAATATGTGTGCTCCCCCAACCTAAGTCTCATGGATCATTCGAGGTGATAATTTGATTGAGTCACCCTTTTAAAAACTTTAATCAATTATGTAATATTTCTATGCTTTTTAGAAATAACTACTACCTATATTTCGTAATATTGTTACATGATTACAAAACGTTTGACAATAAATGATGTTGAATTTTTATTAAAATTGTTGACTGATGTTTCTTGAGAATATTACAAAGTATTTATACCAATTTTTTTCAAATTTTGAAACCCCAATCACTTCGATCAAATGGAAATAATTTGTTTTACACGATAGAATTGAATTTTGGAAGTTGGAAAACTTCAATGGTAAAGAACGCACGGAAGAATATATCTGAGTTGGTGCACGGAGGTCGACGAGTTCACATAAATGAGAGTTCTGTTCTAACTGTTGAGGCAAGAGGTTCCTTGTGCTGAGCTCCCGTGACAGTAGCCGGCTTCGGCCGGCTGCTACGTCATCCTTTCTAGAACTATCTTTCTCGAAGTTTGAAAATGCAGTACTGTCCCGCTCCGAGGCGTTGAGCCGGCGGATGCCATGGTACGATCATAGTGGGGCTACCTGCCCTGGAGTGGGGCTTTCTGCCCTGGAGTGGGGCTTTCTGCCCTGGAGTGGGGCTATCTGCCCTGGAGTGGGGCTATCTGCCCTGGAGTGGTGCTATCTGCCCTGGAGTGGGGCTTTCTGCCCTGGAATGGTGCTCTCCGCCCCGGTGTGGTCTCCACTTTGGTGGCCCCGTTCTGTAGCCATCAGCCATTGAGAAATCTTGAGGTTTTTTTTTTCAAGACACCCGATTTTGTACAAGAAACCATAATTCAGCCAAGTTCCTTCAACTGTTCTGACATGGGGCCGCATTGAACCAGTCTTCAGAGGCTCCCATAAATTTCAATTAAAGAAAGAAAAAGAGTTGGTGCACACGTCCGACTGCCTCTTCCTTTGTAGATGATGTTGATGTAGATTGTAGAATAAATGATATATTCTGTGATTTGTACTTGTTTTTCCTTTATTGATATGATATTACAATGTCCATTCATTATGCAGAATGATGGGTAGCTGAACACTTTTCAAGATTGCTTGACGTAACAAAAAAAAAAAAAGATAAGGAAATGCATTTCAAGGTTCTTCTTAAACTATTACAGTATTAGTGATTTAAAAAGATTTGTTGGGTCAATGACAGTAATGAAACTCTTTATATATGCTATTTTAGGCTTGCAGAAGCAAGATAAGTTAAAATCTCGCCAACTTTGGACTGCTGCATCTAATCAATTTGAACAAATTAGTCTCTAAATTATAGAGGCTGAATTGAGGCTTTCCTTCCAGTAACTGCCAAGAATTCCTGGAAACCTTTCAACTGTTCTGCGACAATAGCATTTGTCTCATTCCATGCTTCATTACCATAACACACAATGTTGAGCGGATGGCAGTTGTGCAAATTAGCATTCAGGAAGACCAGTTCTGAAACTTGCCTGACTGCAGAGTGTGCATTGTTTACCATATGCCATGGAATAAAACTTTTATGTTGCAAATTTTGAACCCAAATTGTTGTAAAATTTTGCACTACTTCATTATCAATGATAATTAGAGCATTTTTTCTTACTTCTGAACTCTTCCCTAACCTTGTGCCTCTGAGTTCTGACAACTGGCAGTCTGGCAGCCCTAGTTGGCTATGTAGTTTGTTGTCATTGCAGTGAGTTTTGATGTGGCAGCCCTGGTTTATGTTGCTATTTTAACTAATCTTGAATGGTTTATTTGAAAGATTCTTTTGAATTGTGCCCAGTAATTATCATTTCAAAAGATGATCATTTGTTTTTTAGTGCACTAATTTTAGCCTTAGGGGTTTAATATGTCCATAATCTGCATTATTTTGAGCAGAGTGGAAAACAAGAACCGCAAAACAGACGCCAACAGCAGCAGTCACAAGTCGAGCAGTGCAGCGGCTGCAAAGTCCAAACGTCTCCTGATGTCAGGTACTTTGGCCTTATTAAATATTGTGCTGACAGTTATTATATATTGTGTCATAGCAACTAAACATGTGGGCAGCATTAAACATTATGCTAACAGTTATTATATATTGTGTCACATCAACTAAACATGGTACTTTGTGATTCTAGGAAACTGTTCTCATCATTTGTATTTAGTGGGAAATTATCTTCATGTTGTTTTTTTATTTACACTATTACACTATTTTATTACACTATTGAATAAATATATAATTACATCTATAATATATTAACAATTATGTTTACATCATTTGTTGAATGGAAACTTAAGTGCATATAAGGTTATATAATTAGAATTGTGTAAATAATCCACAATTTTCTAATTAAACAAATTCTGGTATTCAATTTCTGGCTATGTTGGTTTCTTATTCATCTCAATTGCTGTTCTTCTCTGTTTTGTTACATTTCTAAAAACATTTCATGTGATAACATCGTGCGTCATTGACCTATATTTGCACAGTGTGTGTTCATGGCTGTTATACCACCCATAAAATGTCCTGTATAGCCATAGGGACCCTGTTACCGGTGTCTCAATGCGGGTGAGATGAACTCGTTGCCTACTTTAACTAAGTTAAACTAACTTATTGGTAACAAATAATGAGTTAAACTAGTTTGATGACTGAATGTTGAAAAGAAAAATGAAACGCAAATATATACTGGTTCTAATAACTATTGGGATCTCATACAGTAAAAGTGACAGGAAAATGACAAAAAAAAGAGTATATGTAAAAATGATTAACTGAAGCTGAACAAAAGATGACACCAAGGAAATGCACACGGACCAATGAGTAAGATGCACACCAATGACCAATAAGTGCATCCTATATCAAGTGAATTAGGAGGTTATGGGGAGTTTCCAAGCAAATCACTCGAGAGGTTAGGGAGTAGGGAGCGTGGGACAGCAATTTATCCAGCACCACACTTTAGAATAGTTTTTGACATAAATTTAGATAATCAATTACAGATCTTAACCTCTCCTGAAAAGAATGAGAATGATTTTAGTTGATTAATAAAATAGTTAAACACTTAAATAGAAAACACACTAACACACATAAGAGGGAAAAGGGGGAAACATATAAGAGAGCCAAGAGGGTGCTCTGCAAAGTAGCCTTAACCAACCCCCCAATAACATTCTACCCATGAAAGTGTCCTCAATAGCCATAGGGACATGCCACACATGAAAGTGTCCTAAATAGCCATAGGGACATGCCACCCATGAAATTGTCCTGAATAGCCACAGGTGGATGAGAAATCAAAGCAGGTGTTCATGTAAAAGCAGCCATGGCATTGGGGATATGGATGTAATGCATGGATGGACATGGATGATGAGTGGATGTGATGCATGTTGTGCCATACATCTGGTCTGGTCTGGTTAATGTAGTGGGACAGCAATTTTGCTGCCCTTACATTTTATACATTTGTGTTGATAAAGTCTTAACTGTTATAAATTCCTTCTGCAGTAGCGGATAAACTAGTATCAGCCACATTGGTACCTAAATATCATATGATTTTTGGGGCCGGTACTAGTTTATCTTATGTAGGTATTTATAAAAGACAATTGCAACGATACCAGCCCAGCAACAGCCAAGATCTAATTGAAACTTAATGATGTTCCCTTTTCTCCATCAGAGCCGTATTACCGTATTTGTGTTTCTAGGACTGAACTTTGTGTTGTGAACTGTCAATAGAGACGAACTTGGAAACGTTTTCTCTTATAAAGATATGGTGAGCTTTTGTTGCATTGTCTTTGATTTTAAATTCCTGGTTAACTTGCAATTTAAGCAACCAAGAGATATTAATAATTAAAACTTATATTGTATCATTGCTCATCAAACAATTGTATCACTTTGCACAAGATCTTCCTTTTATTTTCACCAATGTTTTAAGATTGTGTCACTCTGCACAAGATCTTCATTTTATTGTCACCAATGTTTTAAGATTATGTCACTCTGCACAAGATCTTCATTTTATTGTCACCAATGTTTTAAGATTGTGTCACTCTGCACAAGATCTTCATTTTATTGTCACCAATGTTTTAAGATTGTGTCACTCTGCACAAGATCTTCATTTTATTGTCACCAATGTTTTAAGATTGTGTCACTCTGCACAAGATCTTCATTTTATTGTCACCAATGTTTTAAGATTGTGTCACTCTGCACAAGATCTTCATTTTATTGTCACCAATGTTTTAAGATTGTGTCACTCTGCACAAGATCTTCATTTTATTGTCACCAATGTTTTAAGATTGTGTCACTCTGCACAAGATCTTCATTTTATTGTCACCAATGTTTTAAGATTGTGTCACTCTGCAAAAGATCTTCATTTTATTGTCACCAATGTTTTAAGATTGTGTCACTCTGCACAAGATCTTCCTTTTATTGTCACCAATGTTTTAAATGATTGTTTCACTCTGCACAAGATCTTCCTTTTATTGTCACCAATGTTTTAAATGATTGTTTCACTCTGCACAAGATCTTCCTTTTATTGTCACCAATGTTTTAATGTGAACATTATTTTAATAGTACCTTGCTAGAAAGCAAACTTGAAGTCAAGAAGCTGGTAATATTTGTAATTTCTTCAGAAAGTCAAGATCACTTGCAAAGAAGCTGGATAAACTGATTTAAATAATTTATGAAAATTTTGTTGTTGAATAAAATTCAAGTTAATTGTGGTGACTGCACAAGGATGCACAAGATCTCAGCATTCAGCAAAAAATTGTCTCAGTAACAGTTGCATAGATTTAAAATACTTGCACACAGCATAAAGTCTTTGCAATACTTGTATAGAGCATACAATCTTTGCAATACTTGTATAAAGCATACAGTCTTTGCAATACTTGTATACAGCATAGTCTTTCCAATTCATGTATACAGCATACAGTGCTTGCTATACTTGTACACAGCATACAGTCTGTGCAATACTTGTATACAGCATACAGTCTTTGCAATACTTGTATGCACCATACAGTCTTTGCAAAACTTTTATACAGCATACAGTCTTTTCAATACATGTATACAGCATACAGTGCTTGCTATACTTGTACACAGCATACAGTCTTTGCAATCTTGTATGCAGCATACAGTCTTTGCAATACTTGTATACAGCATAGTCTTTCCAATATATGTATACAGCATACAGTTCTTGCTATACTTGTACACAGCATACAGTTTGTTCAATACTTGTACACAGCAAACAGTCTGTTCAATACTTGTACACAGCATACAGTCTGTTCAATACTTGTACACAGCATACAGTCTTTGCAATACTTGTATACAGCATACAGTCTTTGCAATACTTGTATACAGCATACAGTGCTTGCTATACTTGTACACAGCATACAGTTTGTTCAATACTTGTACACAGCATACAGTCTGTTCAATACTTGTACACAGCATACAGTCTTTGCAATACTTGTATACAGTATATATGTATGCCTCGGCATGACCTGGGACTGCTGCATACAAAACACTCACTTAGAATACCTAAGATACTCAGACCCATTCTCCCTGATGGAGTTAATGCCATCTGTAACACAACTGAAGTCAAGCAGTATTATTAATTATGAACTCATAATCACAGAATGATTTAGCTCAACATTAATAGTAATAAATACATGGCACTGCCATCTGGTGAGGCTTGTAGACTGAAGGTTGGTCCACCTCATTAATCATTAATGTATCATTGCTCACTATGTTATCATTGCCATTTATTGTGTCATTACCTTTACCTTTACAGGTGGGTGACAGTAGCTCAGTGTGGGGCCCAAGATCAAACAGGTGGGTGATAGCAGCTCAATGTGGGGCCCAAGATCAAACAGGTGGGTGACAGTAGCTCAGTGTGAGGCCCAAGATCAAACAGGTGGGTGACAGCAGCTCAATGTGGGGCCCAAGATCAAACAGGTGGGTGACAGCAGCTCAATGTGGGGCTAGCAGCAGTGACCACGAGCTGCACGACTACGAGCAGCAGCAGTGGCCAGGAGCTGCACGACTACGAGCAGCAGCAGTGACCACGAGCTGCACGACACGAGCGGCACGAGCCGACAGTTACAGTGGCGTCGACCAGCCAATTTCTGAAAATTCCTCTACTATCAATTCATGAGGAACTAGCATGTGTTGGTGGTGATTTTATGATTATCCTGATTCTCTTAGTGCAATGTTAACGATGTTATGTCATCGGTGTTTTCAGTACGCACTGAGTTTCTGTTCCTCGTTAAATATTTGAAGCAGTCTGCCTGTAAAGGTGGCAATGTGTTAAACGATCATTTTCTTTGATGGGCAACTGAAGTAAAACATGAAGCGTTGAAATCCCTAACACCTTCTGTCAACTAATATTAATTTTCATATAAAAATCTTCCATTTCATGTTTTACTGGCTGCGTGAAATCCCTATACATGCTCTAACAATTCGCTATAAATCGAAGCTACAAGAATGATTATCTACGCTTACATTCTCCGGGATGATTTATGCTACTGATGAACAGCGGGCCGCCTCGTGGTGTCCGGCGAAGAGCACATGTTAGTGGCAGGTTAACCACAGACCTGACAGAGCACAAGTTAGTGGCAGGTTAACCACAGACCTGACAGAGCACAAGTTAGTGGCTGGTTAACCACAGACCTGACAGAGCACAAGTTAGTGGCTGGTTAACCANGAGGTCATTTTGTTGAATAGTGAAACATGCGATATGACGGGAATTCAACAACTCCATTGTGACATTGGATTGTCAATATATTCGACGTTGGATTTATGTACGTGATCACTTGTATGATACGCATGTGAGTTTTAGAATAGTTACCAACTGAAAATTATATTTGCTATTGATAGTCAAAAACTTCATTGAAAATATGTTTTATATTTCAATTTTCCAATGTGTATTTGTTTTGTGTAAAATGAAATATATACAAAATCATGCAAATTGTCCTTAAAATTCGATATACCGTCATGAATTACATTATTCGTCAATACTACTTAGATTAATAGATGCGTGTTCGAAAATTTGCTCGATATTATCATCGTGCAGCACGTAAAAGTTTATTTATGTTTTGAGGTGATATCGTAACGGACGCAGCCGAGTTGATATAATGAAGGCAACTGCGATAAATGTTGAAATGACTTGCCTTGATCCTCACTGCACAGACTGTGCAGTCACTGCCTGATGATTCTACTGAAAGCGCAGTGACTTGCTGTGTGGCGCCCACCTGCTGTGTGGCGCCCAGTTGCTGTGATAGTAGAATGCCTTCAAGTTTAAGAATAATATATATATAAGATTATATAATTATAATAAGATTATGAATAATATATACGTAATAATATATACAAGTTTCCAGGTGATTTGTTCGAATATAGCCTGGATTGCCAAGTCTTCCTTATTTTACTACATGGACAATGCAGATAATTACTGTGACTCTGAGAAAGCTTAGCAAGCACGTCACATGTAATGCAGGTGAGCAACTTGGATATCTCCGTGAATTATCATTATACATTATGATTACATTTCACGTGTTTTTCATACCTTAGACTCTATGACTTGTATATGTAATAATTCCGAGGCAAGGAATGCACCTTCCCACATATAAGAACGTCCACCTACTACGAGTCTACGCCCCGCACTCATCTTTTCAATGACAAGTGCAAAGAGCATCAAAAATATTTTTTACAGAGAGCAAGAATAGCAAATCGAATAATTCGACGCAGCTGCGCGCAGACCGATCCGCCATGACTGAGCACGCGCGTTTTTGAGCTATGACTAAACTATTCTGCAACAGCAGCGAAAGCTCAGCCGCCATTGTCGATTGTAAGTATATTCATTAACCTTTATCACAACGAGCACATACATCATGTATGTGTGTGTTTCAGTGCAGAAAATTGCTGCACATAAAACAATTTTTTCTCTGTAATCTGTAATAATTTTTTTGTCACGACCGCATGATATATGCAGCCATCAGTCGGATGTGCTGTCATGCCGGCAAGCTATATTGGCGGAATTATTCATAAATTTACCCAGAGAAAAATACAGTGAATTTCAGCTTATGGTGACCTGGAATAAGGTAGTAATTTTTCCAACATTGTTATCTTAGAATTGTCAGAGTGACTAAAAAATATTAATTATCTCACTCCATCGCTCGAATCGCGGAGTAATCATGAATTCAAAGACGAATATTTAACTCGAAAATTATTTGCGTTGTCTAAACTTTGGCTTTAAGGGGACCGGCTAACCTCCGGTAAAACTTCTACAGTTATTATCCGATCATCATGAAACTTCGCATACATATGCAAAATGTAAATATAAGAACATTTTGCTCGTATGAATTTTTCGAAAAAATATATAGAAAACGTGAAATTCATAGAAAACGGCTATAAAAGGGTACTTTAGAAAATCTATCTCCTCCTACAAATATCTGACATCACTGCCTCTACTGACCCTGAAGCAAGCAGTGACATCACTGCCTCTACTGTCCCAGAAACGAGCAGTGACATCACTGCCTCTACTGACCCAGAAGCAAGCAGTGACATCACTGCCTCTACTGACCCTGAAGCGAGCAGTGACATCACTGCCTCTACTGACCCTGAAGCAAGCAGTGACATCACTGCTCTACTGACCCTGAAGCAAGCAGTGACATCACTGCCTCTCCTGACCATGAAGCGAGCAGTGACATCACTGCCTCTACTGACCCTGAAGTGCGCAGTGACATCACTGCCTCTACTAACCCTGAAGTGCGCAGTGACATCACTGCCTCTACTGGCCCTGAAGCAAGCAGTGATATCACTGCCTCTACTGACCCTGAAGCGAGCAGTGACTTCACTGCCTCTACTGACCCTGAAGTGCGCAGTGACATCACTGCCTCTACTGACCCTGAAACGAGCAGTGACATCACTGCCTCTACTGGCCCTGAAGTGCGCAGTGACATCACTGTCTCTACTAACCCTGAAGCGAGCAGTGACATCACTGCCTCTACTGACCCAGAAGCGAGCAGTGACATCACTGCCTCTACTGACCCTGAAGTGCGCAGTGACATCACTGCCTCTACTGGCCCTGAAGTGCGCAGTGACATCACTGCCTCTACTGGCCCTGAAGCGAGCAGTGACATCACTGCCTCTACTGACCCAGAAGCAAGCAGTGACATCACTGCCTCTACTGGCCCTGAAGCAGGCAGTGACATCACTGTCCATATAAAATTAATTCTTTACTTATAGCAATATCAACATTGCAGTCAATGTAGGATATGCCATATATGGCCGGTCGCTGATTATAGACATTGCATAATTTTATACAACTTTTCAGGGTTTCGAACTCGCAACACGACGTTTCGATTTAGACTTTATCAACATATGACATTTTTCTTTGCTCATCTCGAAACACTACGAACTCCTGTGAACTCCGTCACCCACACAACACCTCCTCCCGCTGTCGTGTCCGCTGCTAGATAGGAAATAAGCTAATAATTCGTTTAATCAAGGACGGACCTCCTTTGTTATTTTTGATGCATTTAAACCATTTTCTAGAAAATATTTGAAACAGTCCGCCTCCAAAAAGATGAACACGCAATTGCCGATCATTTTCTGCGATGGGCTACTGAAGTAAATCATCAACATGAGATCGAACATTTCATGTAATAGAACAATGAAGATTTTAAAATATAATGCATCTATTTCATGTGTCTCTTGCTGTGTTATAAACATGTCCATGTCTAACTTCGTACAATTTATCATCGATTTGATATAATGGGAATGATAATCCAGGAATACAATATCCATGAAGCTGATTAATGCAAAAACAAAGCTTCGTGGACATCACGTGGTATCCAGCATACCGGCAGACCAAAACAGGACAGACCACAAGTGGCAGGATAATTCATTAGACCATGCAGAGCTATCGCCGATGCTTAACCACTCGACCACCTGGCCAATTCCGACCATAATTCTTACAACTAGTTGCAGGTTTTGAACCCCCAACTCGTTGAACTATATTAGCGATTTTAACCACTCGGTCTTTCGATTTGCAGTTGAATATAGTCTAATCCACTACACGGGAACCAAGCATTTTGAAAAAGAAATGAGGCACATTTAAAAATAAGTCTAAAGAGAAAACCGTATCCCAGATTGCAGTCTTTAGACGCTGTAATGTGCATCGACGTGCCTATACGTTAACACGAGAACATAAGATTCGGCTTATTGAAGTTGCTAAACTTCTAAAATATGTAACTTTTACTTATTATTGTTCGAATAAGATATTAATAAATAACGGAGGAAAATGATGGCCCCACCAAATTAAGTGGACATTTTGACACAAATATGAAAAATAAACAACACCTAATCATTTCAATTTTTTAAATTGATGAAACCCATCAAAAAAAGATGAAATCTAATTTGTCACCGGAGAAAAAGATAGAATTCAGAGCATAACACCAACGTCTTTCTGAAAAAAAAACATAAAATGTCCAAATTTTCTTAGTGGGTGACTAAATAAAAAAAAATCACCAGGAGACTAAGATCTCAAGCTTTATCATTCATGAGCAGCGAAAATAATTCTGAATCAACTTATTCACTTGATTGAGTCTGAGTTGGCAACTTAGCCATTGAAAAATTTACAAGGAAGGCCTGGCGTTACTAATCAGGGAGGTCTGCACCGCCCGCAATTGACGGGGTCAAGGGAATATGGACCCATGAATATATTCTCGTTCATTAATGAATTATTTAATAGCCTGGGGAGAAATTAACTGTAGTTCTGTAATATAATGTAATATATAATGATATAATAGTACTGTGATATAATGCCATGATCTCTGTTCTATGGAACAAAAATATAGTTCATTATGCAGGGGTATGTACCCAGAGCGTTCAATTTAATTGCAACCATGATATTTTTAGCATCAAACAGGTGGGTGTATAAATTTCAGAATTGATTGAAGAGGATAAAAGAAGTTATATGATTGTCTTCCAACTTGTGCTAGCACAATGAAATGAATACATTTGGTGAATTACGTTGCGAGTTTCAGAAAATCTCCATATTCCAGTCAGCCATAAAAATAATCGATCACAGAAAACGAATTTGCAGCCAGACTCACTAAAACCACATTTTCGATTGCCCGCCTATATACCACGACCATCCACTAAACTTTTATCTTACTTAAGTAACAGTTTCGCTTATCGGTCAAAGCGATCAAATAAAATGAGGGAATAAATTTTTAATAACCAATAATGTGGATAACTGATAACCTACCTGAGGATAAGACGAGCAAGCCTCCAAGCTACAAATGTTTACATAAAAGAAACATGGGCCTCGTATTGAAAATAAATAAATAATTTCATGTGAAACAAATGATTGCGGAAAATTTCGCTGATTTATTAAAAATGACGCCATCTAAGAAAATTTGACGCCATCTAAGAAAATTTGCATCATGGACCGTGCGGTTGAATAAGGTCAGTGAACAATTGAAAGTCGTAAGTGACGCAACGTTCATCCGATTAGCCATGTTTATTGAGATCTTAATAAGCTATTCATATTATCGTAGAATATTAGAGTAAAGAATGTTATGAGAAAATATTTAAACAAAACATGTTGAATATGTGTATATCATTCGATAAATTTTTATTGTGAAATTTCGAACATTACAAAATTCAGTTGATCTAAATGTAATCGGAGAAAATTTTATAAATAATGATTCGATATACAAATGCCATCTCGGTATAAATTGTAAGTAATTAGTTAACATCACCATATCACATATTAGTTAACATTAGTTAGCATCACCACGATTGTAAACAAACCGGTTTACAATCATGAATGTTATATATAAATTTCTATTGCTTATTTCAGATGAAATACTCCTCATGAATGATCAATTAAATTGATACATTATATGATTGGTAATTTACCAATACCGAAAATTATCGTCCTATTATTTTTCAGCATTACATGATGGCGATGAACACGAGCAAAGTTTTGTAGCCACAACTTAACTTTGACCAGCAAAATAATATTGATAAGCGATTTATTCACTTAAGGAAGTGGTTATGACAAGAAGAGATTCAATATTAAAAAAGTAAAGACGTTATTTTACTTATTTATTTGAGTGTTCCGAGATGATAGAAAATTACAGTCCACCATAGAAGATTTCCGTAAAAAACGAAGTTTCGAAGGGGAAGCTTTTTGAAACAACTACTGGGGGAGCTTCACTGCCCTGCCGCCTCCACTAGCAGGCAATCCTCTGAATTACACAAAAAAACTTATTGTAAAGGCACAGAACTATTTATCGTTCAACATGAACAACGGAAATAAAAAGAGCAGTCAAAGCATTTCAACAAACAATAATCTTCACGAGGAAACCCATTTGTGGTTACCGTCTTCAAGCAGCGAGCTACAGATCCATCATCAGAGCTATGCGTGTTTATTATACCGGACGGAAAGTAAAACTACTTAGGCCCAGCAATTTTTATAGTTAAAAAATCATATATTCAGCTGACAACTGAGCAAATGGTTGCGGAGAATGTCTGGGATGTTTGTAAAAATTTGCGAGGCCGTCTGGGAAATCGGAAAAGTCAGCCGTCGATGAGCCAAAACCGCCCGTGCCCTTGAACCCGTAGACTCCATATAGAATTTTACCCGCGCTGGTTGGGGTCGCAGCGCTAGGAAGATTTCACCTAGAATAGAATTGAATAGAATATAATAGAAGTGTCGGCATTGAAGGAATAGGCCCATGGCCTGTTGCCGATTCGTGAACTTTTCGTGACTTGATTCACAAGGGATCCGGCTTTTGGAACCCGATCTTTCCATAACTGACGATTGATTGAGATAGCTGCTGGACTTATTGCCTGGTCGCCGGTCGGCTGGTCCGTAACTTGCTAGGCTTTACTAAATAACTTTTTCATTTCTTAAATATTGAATCTCATCTAGATCTAATCCCTTCTTTAAGCGAAAGAATCGCTCATTGAATGAAGAAAAGCTCTGTTCCTTTACTATATTTTTTTATGTAATTCAGAGTCTGGTAGTGCAGGGGCCAGGGCTGGGTCAGGCACGTCAGTGCTGTGAAGCTTCCGCAGATGTTGTTTCAAAGGGCTTCCCCTCAAAGTTTCGTTTTCTTTCAAGAAAATATTCCATGGTGGACTATAATACTTTATCTGCCTATACATATGAAAATAAATAACTTATATATTTCTGCTGCTGGACTTATTGCCTGGTCCGTAATTGTATTGTAAACCTGTACCTATCAAACGAAACGTGAGTCAGCGGCAATAATTCAGACACTCATGCCAATCATCAAATGAAATTCAGGGTATCGACATGAGGACGCCAGGACGGAGGAAATTTTTACTTGATTCAGTGTTCCAGTGACAAATGCGATAATGATGTAAGCCCCCCAAGTTATTAGTTACTCTCACCATGTCGACTTTAACTGTGCAGGGTTTTTAGTTTTGCATTCTAACGAAAATAGAGGAAAGGTGCTCCTACTAAGTAATGAATGAATCGGCCACTATATTTTGATTTTGTCACCCACTGAAAAATTCGAAAGAATACATCCTTAATAAATGATATTTTGAGATAATTTTGCACGAATTTTTTTTTGTTACATGGAATCAAAATTTTTTCATCATGATGCGAAGTGTACTTTCAGAAAAAATTGATTAATTGTGCTTTTAAGAAATTACTATTTGTATTTGTGTGTCTATCTTTCAAATTTTTATACCCAGTGCAATGTCTCGCTGATGCAGCATCTATATTTTAAAGTGAATTTTTCAAATTTTGGAAGTTGAAAAACTTCACAGTCGATATGAAGCCTGCCGACTGGGATAACGAGATTTACTGTCGCGTGCCTGAGGTATCTTGTCTTGCCTCACCATTCCTCGCTAAAATATAAATTAGCATCTGATTATACATACGCAACCGTTAAAAATGTTGGGATTGGATTAGTTAGGCCACTCTGCCGGATGCAGAATAGTGAATTTAACACTAGGATCACCGAACAATCGACTAATGTTCCACGACTAAGCTCGTGAAACATCCAAAATTATCTATACATTTCTTATAAATTGTTTCAATGAAGGAGAGTTTAAAAGAGGACAATGGACTTAAATTTCGAAATCATTCAGATTTTTATGAAAAATAGCCCAAAAAGTGGGAATTAATTTGCATAATAAAAAAAATATATTCGCAAGCTTTGTGATAATTGCACATTTTTTTGTGGAAGAAAATGAGAAAACGTAGGCTATGTACTAATTAAATCAATAAAACCCGATGCAAATGGTTTAGGTTTTGTGATGGGTGAATAGAAGAAATATATCAGGAGACGTTTCATTCAATTTGGGACTAGAAGGCTGGTGTCACAAGTGCAAATCTTCTAGTGCATAGGTCGATAAAAGCTTTCTCTGTTCAACTCTGTGGTTTTGCAGTTCAACTAAAGCTTATCTGGGCTTATCCCAAACCGACAAACGTGAAGGCGTTGAAGTAAAATTCGCGTATTTGGCCCTGGTGCGTCATTATAGTGGTCAGGCATATACGTCTCTTCTTCTTCTTCTTTGCGGGGTGTCCACGCTGAGTGGACAAAAACAACACAGGTCTGCCTGATGGATGACCGTTGGGCCTTAGAGTTTCTTGCTGGTATAGTTTTTAGCCTCTTGATACAGGAAGGTAGTTAGTGCTCTTTTAGAGAGATCAGTTCTCGTGTAGCTCAGTAAAAGATTTGTGGAATTTAAAGAAGCCAAGTATTAGTAAATGGACTTAAATAAATACTCATTTGAGGCAGAGCATAGCAGAGTAAATGAATGCTGGTTTAGCCTCCCTACCTATTTCAAATACCTAAAAGACACGCCTAGATGATCATAAAAACGTCAATAATAGCAGTAGATAGAACATAAGTGGCAACAGTTATCAAACGTGTGCGTAGCTGCAATGCATGCTTATATGTAAAGCTGTGACACGGCCATCCACAGATCGCCTAAACCATCATTATGGTTACCTGACTTACCTCCCTCCAAAAGATTACATAGACTAATAAATTAAATTCTACATTAATGGATGTTAAACTACATTGTAGCTCCTGTCTTGACAGTAGGTACTTCTACTTCAAATTTTTGGGTTTCTTTGGTTGGATCTACTTAAGCGCATCTAAAAACTGCGACAACAATACGAACATTGGCATTTATCTTCGGTGTAGGCTGTCCAGACAGGCAACTGCTTCAAGATTTGGGCAAACTATGAACAAAATCCAGTGCGTTCCTTCAACGTTCACAAGATATGTTCTAAAAAATTTTCTCCGAGTCCGTAACATAACATTAGGGCAGTGCTGTCATGTGTCGTCAGGCTTTTCACAATGTGCTAAATATTATTGTCTAGTGCGGAGTGTTGATTTACATTGAATAAGTGATTGATTCGCCTATTAAATAATTTAATATTTGAATATTTCCACATTCTCTGGGTTGATTATTTTATGAAATATAAATAAGAGTCGAACCTCTTAAACCGTACGAGGTCATTGTAACTTCAAGGACTATTAGTCTATTAGCTTGTGCCAAGTTTTATTGACGAGTGCTGAGTTGTGGTTTGCAATAAAAAGTAATCGATTAACCTTATTTCAACACTCCGCACTATTTGTATTAGATGCTTCTCAGGTCACGAGTCGAATCTTGAAACTAAAATGAATCTGTAACTTTAATCATGTAAAAATGTGTTAAGTCTCGTTTTTAGCATTTCTCATTCTCCTAATTTACCATTGTATAACACAAATAGGAGATATTTGTAGTTTCAATGCCTAATTTTTCAACATAGTATAATCAAAACCGTTATTTTACTCCTTGCTAAATTCGCGGAATTCGTTCATCCGCGGCATTCAAAATTTCAATTGATCATTCGTTCGCCCCCTTCTGCGTCGTTAGTTCTGTGTCTTCATCTATTTATCTGGGAGGAGGCAATTTCCGCAGAAAGATTCAACATGCATTAATAAGAGCAACAATCAACTATTTAACACAAACATATCGCCTGACTTCAATGTCAGGCTGTAGTGCATGAGCTGATGAGCAATGAGCACTACTGCACCATCCTGGTTTTAGCTCTGATCGAAAAGTGAATGCCCACCTGGCCTGAGCTGGCACCTGCTAAAACCTCAAAGGATCATTGACATATAACACTGAAACGTTCTGCTGAGTCCAGCCTCAGCGCATAGTGACAAACCAGAGATTTTTTAGAATCAGTTCATTTTTAATTTCCTCATTTACTCAAGATTTAAACCAATTTCTTGTATGATAGTATAGTATCTTTAACCAAAAGTATGATAATGCTGGTATCCATGATACTTTTCTGGTCTACTTATAGGACTCAAAAATGAACTTGAGACAGAGTCTAAAAAACTCTCTGCTTTGCTACTAGTGTCCAGGTGTAACAAGTGCCCGGGTGAAGTGGTCATCGTGCGGCTACTTTTCACCTTCAAGCCAAAGCCGGCCACATCCACAACAACTTCATCTTTTAAGTATTACCCTTACGCATGCGCATGGTGCCAATCCATAGGTTATTAAAAAGAACCTGTTCTTATGTCATTTTGAACCGATCAACACTTCTTTATGGACCGATCGTAAAACACACCTTCACCGGCAAAAGCTTTCACACTTCTGAAGAAGGTGAGCTGACAGCTACACTGGCTGTGGGGTGTGGGTGGACCTAATTTGAATGCTGTCTCTTATACACATCTAGATGTGTATAAGAGACAGTAATTACACTTTACGAAGCATACAGATAACTAATTAGCAGCCCGAAGTACCACAATAATCAGCCACCTGTCTTAGCTGAGCTTTATCGATCATGTCTCACTTGAACTTGGCAGGAAACGCTGCGCGGTATTCCTCGTAAGAAGCGACATCCGTCGCCTTTAGCAAGTCTGTCCATCGGCCGTACACAAACCGTAATTTCTTTTTGCTGCGATCACAGGAAAACGGGAAAAATTTCAGATTATCCCCACAGAAGTAAAGCAGTCAACAATATTTTTCGGTTCCNGCCAGGGGTCGAACTGTTGAGTTTAGACCATTACAACTTGCAAGAGGGGCCCAAGGGCCAAGGGCATGGGGCCTTGCGAAGGGTTAAGACCGACGCACGGCGGTGGACCGATAAGTACTCACAATAATTCCCTGCCACCATGCGCATGCCGCATGCGGCATGCCGCCCGGCCTTACGCGATACGTGAGTTGGCGGGTGAATGTAGGCTGTAGCTTAGTCAATTCACATATTAAATAATTGAACATATCAATATTTTCTCATGCTCTGCCAGCTCTGGGCCTGGGTTGAATATTTTCTGAAATGTGAATAGGTAAGCATTGAACCTCATAGGCTCATAATGAGGATGACTGCCTATGACTATGAGGATGACTGCCAACTGGACAAGGTCATTGCAATTTGCAACTTGTGTTATTGTAAATCTGTTGGTACCTCATTTGTTTATGCCCATTTTAACAGTTTCATTCAATGATTTAGTGTCACACTGGCACATGGCACTGTCAGTCAGTCACTGTGTTTGATTGCTCCTAATGGTTTTATTTGTTGAAACTCAAGAATGAAAGCTGAAATTTTATCCCAGTGGGTCGTCCCTGACTCCCTGGTCGTGGGATTACTGGGATATATTATGGGCTAAGCCGCTAAGGGCTATGAGCTGGATTCAGTGGATTGGAATTTTTCTACTTGTTTCTGAAATCTCATGGCATGATGGCTCCAACATGACAAAATTTTAATACAATTGGAATCTTGTGGGTTGTGGCCCTATTGTGCACTTTTTTTAACAATTACAGGTAGGTAGGCCGTAGGACTAGCCAACTAGGAGGTAATTCATCTGACAGTGACAGAAATCTCACGGTTCTGGAAATGGCAGGAAAGAACTTCTAGTTGCAACTTGCGGCCCTAATGGTAGATGTTTTCCATGCTTATAAATGAGTATGACTGATTACAAATTGAGGATTTATGGATCAATTTGACTGTTACCAACTTACCACGTGTGCTTTTGGCTTATTTTGAACTTTTGATTGCTTGTACAATGTACAAACCTTTAATTTGAGCCTAAGAAATAAGGATCACTGTGGGTAATGGGCTCAGGCTGGGCATATGCTACTGCCAATTATTGCACATTGGCTAATGGCCATATTGATTGAGCCACCATTGAATGTAATGTGCATGTCTGTGTTGACTGTCCAGTCTGTCCTGTGTTGATGCTTGACATTATTCAATTTGTGATGCAAAGAACAAAAATTTCCTCAATATCTTAACTTGAAATAACGTTTATTTCATTTTTCTGTCAATTTGGTGCATTTAAGATTGGAAATGATGCATTGGCCATATCTATTATGAATTACTTTCCATGGGCATGGAAAATCCTAATTGGCAACTGTCATCCACCTCAATTGTACTTTGGCATCTTTGGGGCAATAAATTCAGTGAAATGGCAAGAAAGAGTCTCTTTGTCATCTCTCAAGTTTAAACTAAAAAATTAGGCAAAATAATTTAACAATTGGGTTGGGCATGAAAGATTTTTACTTTCAAATGCATGACCTTCTTGCCATTTTTCTGAAACAAGAAGCTTATATCTCTATATATATGTTGACTAAAGTAAATGATTAAGCCACAAAATCTCAAAGTTATGAAAAAAAATTCCTTTTTTGGGTTGTGAGATTTCAGTTTTAATTAAGGAATTTTCAATTTTGCCATAAATGACCAAGCCAAAAATTAGGCTGAAGCTACCTATGAAGGAGAGAAAAATGCTTGTGCTGAGTCAATTTCACCCAATTCCATAGACTTGCACAGCTCATTCTTGTGTGCAATTTTCAAATTTCACCTATAAAATGATAATTTTAAGTTATTTTTTTAAATTTCTGCCCAAAGTTCCAGATTGTCCTCCAGCAGTGCACCATACTAGGTAATCTATCAGTTGACCAGACCAAGTTATGAATTGTATCAGCATTTTGTACTAGGCAGGTGTGGAACATGTCTCCTTTCCAAGCTACACTCCAGCTCTCCCACCAGATGGGTATTAACGTATTATGAGCCGGAAGATTGTCAACAATACTGTATGACTGAGCTGTAATATTCCAGAGTTATTGAAAGTATGTTGCTTTGGATCAACAAGGTTATAGTTAGTTCTAAGTTAGACTTGACAAATTTTGTTTGATTGACACACTTTTTTATATTTTTAATTTTTTTTTATTTTTATCTTTGAAATGAAGCCACAGCTTCTATGTAAGCTAAATTTAAAAGTTTTAATATACACAAGAATTGTGAGACTAGCAATGTCATGCCCAAACTTTGTGACATCTACTGTGTCTGATGCATAATTATTATCTTGAAAAATTGATATTAGTTGGATAAATCTACATTGATTATGGGGAGATAAAGATTGATATGGACTCAAAATCTCTCTGATAAAGGAAATATGAGCTTATTTAGTTGACTGACACAGACCAAAGTACAGAAGTTGAGTCTGATGTGTCATCAAAGTTTAGCCTGCGTATTTAAGCTCAAGTATTGATAACAACTCGATTTGTTTTGGTACATATATTTATACATTGTTTTGACTGCTCACTAAAATTGACAATGATTAAAATTGATCACTGATTCCAATTTAAATTCAATTTATTTCTCAATTTATTGAAGTGAGAAATTAATTTTAGACAAATTTTATAATTGACATGAGAAATTATAACGACATAAAGCTTGATGCATGATAACACTGGTTTTATACATGTATGTAAACAGGTAATTTTCTTAGCTCTATACCATAAAATGGGGTAACTTAGACTAATTTTTTTAAAATGATGCCATTTTTTTTACCAGCTAAATTAAACTTAAATTGAGACATGCAAAATACAGGTCTATACTCTAGGTACACTCACCATAAATTGCTGGCTCCTGCCTCTCATAATTTTTATGTAATTTCAAAAAGAGGGATGGTCTTTGTTACCCCAGCTCTTGGGGTATCTTGAACTGGGTGGTAAAATCAATTATATTTTTTTGGTAAAATAACTCCAGGTTTTGGTGCATTGTAGTAGAACTCTTCTAGTTACATATGCAAATGACAAATTTGAGGAAAGTGTCATAGTTTGCAAGTGGGGGGCACCACCCCCAAATGGGAGAACTTAGACCACCTAATGTCAGCTGTGAAGGGGTAATATTGACCAGCTTGGAAATTAAGTTAGAATTACCATATATAAGACTGTAGAGTCTGAAACATAAAGAAAAAACATTAATAGCATGAAATATGTTACCGTCAACTGTGGCTACTCCGGACGGGCGGGGTAACTCGGGACAGTCCTCCGACACGGCGTAAAACTGTTTTAGTAGCAAAACTAATTGGAATATTGCAAAACTAAATATTGTGGTGTAAACGTCAACATTTTTCCTATCTATGTAGTATAAAGGAAGTCAAAAAATACTACATTTACTAGCTTAGAAAAATTCCTGAAAAAATGGTGAAAAATGCTATTTTGAAAAGTTACTTCTGCTAAGGTCTGTAGTAAAAAAAACATTTGCCCTATTAAAAAATTTTACCTACATAAAAGTTGCACCCAGGTGTCAGCTTGAAAACTTTATTTGCAGAATTTACATACCTCAATCCAAAAAGAAAATGACAGCCATTTCCGCACGGTGGGGCTATTCGGGACACCCCCTAAAATGCATTTACAGTAGAACCTCAGTTAGCAAAGGCTCCAGTTAAGAACAAATTTATTAAAAACAAAGAATATTGATTACATTTACCTTGCTTGGCAAAAAAATTTCACTTATCGAAAAATTAGTGCATCATCTGTCATCACAAAATGGTGCATAGAATGTCATATATAGAATTGTGCACCAGGGATCATAGAAAGAAAAGTAATTGACCTAAACTATGATTTATTTCTGCAAAATGTATGATGGTTGTCACTAAAACATTCCTTTCTGTTTCAGGTATGTTTTTCACGATCTTTTTTTATAGTAAATTTAAACCCAATTAAAATGGTGTGAAATTACAAGCCATCCTGTAAGCTTACAGATACAGAAGAAATGTTATAAGGCTGCTGATATGAAGCTTGTAGTGGACAAGGTTGTTGTAAATGCTCAATGGCATGTTCATGGATACGGTAATATCGCATCAATAATACGGTAATATCATATCAATAAAGGAAAAACGTGTAAAAATCACAGAAAATGTAATTTATTCTACCTCTACATCATCTACAATGAAAGAAGAGGACTTCAGAGTACTGTTAGTAATGGATGAGTACTCTCTGCATGCTTCAAATATTTTAAAATGAAGTTTTATTGCAAGTGTATAGCATATGGAATAGCATATGGAATTTTTTTTGAAGATGCCATTCGATAGCCCTCGCAAAGAGCTATAAAATGAGCCTAAACTTGTTTATGAAATGTTTCATGGTAAGAAGTTGTTAACAAAAAACACTCAAAACTGTCCCGAGTAGCCCCAGTTGACGGTATATATGGTCATTTTAAATTGATTATCAAGCCGGTCTATGTTACCCCATCAGGGCTGACATTAGGTGGTCTAAGTTCCCCCATTCAGGGACAGCGCCCCCATTTGCAAACTATGACACTTTCCTCAAATTTGTCATTTGCATATGTAACTAGAAGAGTTCTACTACAATGCACCATAACCTGGAGTTATTATACCAAAAAAAATTTGAAGGGGGTTCTATGACAGGCTTTAAATAATTGCTCTTTTTTGTGGGTCACATTTTTGATTTTTTAACCTATTAGATATGCAAGCTTTTTAAATCTTTCTATTGTGTTACATAGCCTCAGTATTAGGCCTTTAATGTCCATTGACAAAATTTTTCTATGTCAAATAGTTTTTGAGTTTTGGGGGGTTTTGTTAAAAAAACCAAAAGTGGTCTAAGTTACCCCGGGAGTCTAAGTTACCCCATTTTACGGTATAGTATATGCCTTCGTGTTTCAACTTTCATATTAAATAGCTATTAATAATTTTGTATTATGCTTTTATTTGATTTGTTATAGAATGGCTCCCAATCCATACACAACTTGTGAAATATGTGAGGAGGCTTTCACAAGTGAGACCCACAAGCCTCTTGTTCTGCCATGTGGGCACACTTACTGCCACAAATGTCTGTTAAGGCTGAAAAAAGAGGAATTATGGTGTCCAAAATGCAGGAAAAAACATGCTGTAGAAATATCAACCTTACCAGTCTGCTACCAGCTAATCCCTAAAGATTCTGCTGATGCCGTCATTGAAGAAGTTGACGATGAAGAGGAGGAGGAAGAAGATGAAGAGCAAGTTTGCAGTGAGCACAACACAGTGTACAGTCACTGGTGCTATGCATGCAAGTGTCAACTGTGTCACCAGTGCTTCCATCCCAAGCATGTAGCTTGTTCTGTGACTCCCTTAGACTTCCTTTTTAAGGAGAAATGTCCAGAGATGAGACGTACCCAGGAGAACATTGTGCCTGATATATCTGAGAAGAAGAAGTGGCTGCAAAAGCAAATGGAGAAAAACAATGAAAATAGAACAGTGTTGAATGATTTATTGGAGACAGTCAACAAAATGCAAAAGGATCTAGAAGATGAGAAGGGATATTTGTCAGCAGCTGTCCATCAACTAGACTCTGATTTCACTGCATGTTATGCACTTGCTAAGCAGCCATTAACATCTGATCAAACTCAACAAATCCTCACTGTTTATACAAGACTCCACAAATTGACAGAGACAGCTAAGAAGTTTAATAAACCTTCTATAAAAAACCTCTGCAACTTTGCCAAAGTTCTAGAGGTATGTATGCAATTTTTAAATATATTTGAATGCATAAATTATTTTGAGTTTATATGTCACTTTTTGATGTTGGCATAATATGCATTTTTTGAGAAGAAAGAACACATTTTTTAAAAGGTTATACATTCAAATTTTTTATTTAATGTCTGATCATCCGTTGTAAATGTTTTAATATCTCATTATGTGATTGGTGTCTAAATTTCTAAAAACTAGACAGATACCATATTGCAAATATTATCACAGTCGCCTCCACAACTGATGCATAATTTTCCTTCCCAACGAATGAATTGAGCCATTTTGACACCTGGCTGTATAAAAATGTAGAAAAATCAACAAAACTTTCAGATACACACTTCATTAATTCAACAATTAGCTTTATGATTGTGTAATCAAAAATCTATTGCATCAACATATGAACAGTTCTTGCGCTCTTCGTTCACTGGAGAATAATTTATCTGAATTAAAAAAATTTTGACTGGATTTTGAATAAGTTTTAGACTTTTAGCCCAGAAGCTAATATTTATTCCTGAAACCTTTTTTTCAACAGGAAACAGAAGATGATGGCCCAATTGAAAGTGAAAAGGATTTTGGCATTCGATACATTAAGTCTAATTTCTGCAACCCTTTCTGTGGGGACAGTGAATGGCTCATAGAGAACGACTTGCAGGCCTTCACCGCCTACCACACACTCGTCAACGACCCTTGCCTGCGGCCATTTGAAGTGAGACTTGTTGTGCTGTTTTGCTTTACATGCTTGCTTGAAGTGAGACTTGTGTTGTTTTACTTTACATGCTTGCTTGAAGTGAGACTTGTTGTTGTGCTGTTTTACTTTGCATGCTTGCTTGAAGTGAGACTTGTTGTTGTGCTGTTTTACTTTACATGCTTACTTGAAGTGAGACTTGTTGTTGGGCTGTTTTACTTTACATGCTTACTTGAAGTGAGACTTGTTGTTGGGCTGTTTTGCTTTACATGCTTGCTTGAAGTGAGACTCAAAGTGCTGTTTTACTTTACATGCTTACTTGAAGTGAGACTTGTTGTTGGGCTGTTTTACTTTACATGATTTTTAGAAGTGAAATTTTCTCCTCCTTTAACTCCTCCTTCTGTCTCTTGCTCCATTGCTGGTTCAATGTGTTAGATCAATAATCTGTCATGTGCAGATGCAATTATATGCAGATGCAGTCATACGCAGATGCAGTCATACACAGATGCAGTCATGCGCAGATGCAGTCATGCGCAGATGCAGTCATGCACTGATGCAGTCATGCGCAGATGCAGTCATGCGCTGATGCACTCATATGCAGATGCAGTCATACGCAGATGCAGTCATATGCAGATGCAGTCATACACAGATGCAGTCATACGCAGATGCAGTCATACACAGATGCAGTCATATGCAGATGCAGTCATATGCAGATGCAGTCATATGCAGATGCAGTCATGTGCAGATGCAGTCATACACAGATGCAGTCATACGCAGATGCAGTCATGTGCAGATGCAGTCATGCGCTGATGCAGTCATGCGCTGATGCCATGAATTAAAAAGAATGTGTCCTTTCCCTGCATGAGACAGTTAACAGTTTTATTGCCCTTCCTTATAAGCAGATATAGATGATATTGGTATATATTCTATAAATACAGATATATGTAAAAAGAGATATAAAAGCATTTTTAACATATAAAAAGTTTGACTATCCTTTGGTCATCTCTTTCAATGTATTTATAGACAATTTATTGATATATATTCAAATTATATGTGCAGTGTTGTGACAAATTGCTCGTTTCTTCAGGTGATGTTCCGCTCTAACGGGGCCCCGAGTGAGGCTATCAACAACATGGGCCCCATGCTGCCCTTCATGGCCGAGGCCTCCCGCTGCCTCTCCCTCCACCTCCTCCACTCCTTCTGGCAACCCTGCACTCCCAACTCCTCCCCCTCCATTGATGATGCCTCCCTCGAGCCCCTGCTCAACTCCCCCCACAGGTGTGTTGTAACTCCCCCTGGCTGCTTAACTCCCCCCACAGGTGTGTTGTAACTCCCCCTGGCTGCCTAACTCCCCCCACAGGTGTGTTGTAACTCCCCCTGGCTGCTTAACTCCCCCCACAGGTATGTTGTAACTCCCCCTGGCTGCTTAACTCCCCCACAGGTATGATTTTTATTGTAACTACCCTTCCTTAACCTCTGGTGTTGTAACTCCCGTATAGGTGCTCAGGAATTTTTCTCGATTTCATACTTAATATTCTCAGAAGGATGTTGCCAATATAAGGATCACACTGTCCCAGGGAGTGTTGTAGGAACTGTGGCCATTGAAGGATCATGATCATATCAACAATAGTAATTATGATGTATCAATAATAATCCTGATTATAACAATAATCACCATTACAGCAAGAAGCTACATATGTCACTTCTTGAGGTGTGTTGTAGCAGTTCCTGGTAAACTCGCACAAATATGCGAGACTGTAGCTCTTGAGTCCATGGACATGGAAACAAATACTGAATGTGGTCAGAAGGAGTCACATCCAGGAAGGCATGAAACATAGAAAACACTAAACAATTTACTACTAACAAACAAAATACAAAACGGCAGATACAACAATAACTGAATGGCACCTACATCCCCTGGTGAAAATTATGGAATCACTGGCCTCGGAGGTTGTTCATTCAGTTGTTAAATTTTTTAGAAAAAAAGCAGTTCACAGACATGACACAAAACTAAAGTCATTTCAAATGGCAACTTTCTGGCTTCAAGAAACACTATAAGAAATAAAGTAAAAAAATTGTGGCAGTTAGTAACAATTACTTTTTTAGACCAAGCAGAGGGAAAAAACATGAAATCACTCAATTATGGGGAAAAAAATTATGGAAGCACCATGTAAATTTTCATCCCCAAAACTAACACCTGCATCAAATTAGATCTGCTTGTTATTCTGCATCTACAAAGGAGTGATCACACCTTGCAGAGCTGCTGCACCAAGTGGACTGACATGAATAATGGCTCCAAAACGAGAGATGTCAATTGAAACAAAGGAGAGGATTATCAAACTCTTAAAAGAGGGTAAATCATCACGCAATGTTGCAAAAGATGTTGGTTGTTCACAGTCAGCTGTGTCTAAAATCTGGACCAAATATAAACAATATGGGAAGGTTGTTAAAGGCAAACATACTGGTAGACCAAGGAAGACATCAGAGGGTCAATACAGAAAACTTGAAGCAATATGTCTCAAAAACTGAAAATGCACAACAAAACAAATGAGGAACAAATGGGAGGAAACTGGAGTTAACGTCTGTGACCGAACTGTGAGAAACCGCCTAAAGGAAATGGGATTTACATACAGAAAAGCTAAATGAAAGCCATCATTAACACCAAAACAGAAAAAAAACAAGGTTACAATGGGCCAAGGAAAAGCAATCATGGACAGTGGTTGACTGGATGAAAGTCATATTCAGTGATGAATCTCTAATTTGCATTGGGCAAGGTGATGATGCTGGAACTTTTGTTTGGTGCTGTTCCAATGAGATTTATAAAGATGACTGCCTGAAGAGAACATGCAAATTTCCAGTCATTGATGATATGGGGCTGCATGTCAGGTAAAGGCACTGGAGAGATGGCTGTCATTACATCTTCAATAAATGCACAAGTTTACATTGGTATTGTGGACACTTTTCTTATCCCATCAATTGAAAAGATGTTTGGGGATGATGAAATCATTGTTCAAGATGATAATGCATCTTGCCATAGACAGAGGTGGGCAGTAGCGCGCTACATGTAGCGGCCGCTACATTTTCAGTAGCGGTAGCGGTAGCGGATCTATATTTATGGCAATGTAGCGGTAGCGGTAGCGCCCGCTACATATTTAAGTAGCGATTCGAGGTTTTGCCGCTACAGCGCTACCGCTACATTTATATATAAAGCCTTTAGATTTTACTTAAGGGGACCGGCTACCCTCCAACAAAACTTTTTTGTTTACAGACGGATCGTTTTGAAACTTGGTACACATATGTGAAACAGAAATCTAAGACCTTTTTGTTCATGTAAATTAAAAAAATGAAAGAAAACGTGGAATTGATAGAAAACGACATATCAGGGGTACTCTAAAAAAGTTTATAACTGTTGCAAATCACATGCTACAATGTCGAGACACATATCATTCGATTTGTAACAATAATATCTAGCGACTGTAGAGCCCCGATTTTTTATTTTCCTCATCATTTTTTTCGTGTTCTTCCCATTTCTTTCACATTTTTACCCCCCCCCCCCCACCTTCCTCCCCCTCCCATATGTAAGTCAAACCATGCACATGTTAAAAAAAAAGGCTTCTAGAGTCGCTAGGTATTGTTTTTACAAATCGAATGGTATGTCTCTCATTGCCGTAGCTTGAAATCTGTTGGAGTTATAATTTTTTTAAGATGGCTTTTTTGGATTTTTAAATTGTTCAGGGGAGCCAAATAAAGTAAAATTCATTGAAAACAGAAGAATATGCCCAAAAAGTCTTGATATTGTAGCTGTTATTTTTATGTTTCACCTTCCCTACATGGATGTCTACTTCAATCTACCAATCTCAAAAATAATCCACATATATATACAAAAAAAGACTGATTTTTATATGTATATGTGGATAATTTCTTAGATTGGTAGATTAAAGTTCATATCCATGGGTAAAACATAAAAATAACTTTAACTTCTATTTACTGTATCTAACCCTGGGGTAACCAATACTAGTTCGGTTAGGTAAATTGCAATAAAGTTGCATTGATATGTTTTAAAAATGTTTTATTATCATTAAATGTTAATGAGTAAATCCCAATAGCAGAACAATAAATATTTAGAGATTTCCAATAATTTTGGCCATTGTAGCGGCTAATGTAGCACGCTACAATTTACTGTAGCGGTAGCGGTAGCGCCGCTACATTTCAATGTAGCGCTGCCCAGCTCTGGCCATAGAGCAAAAACTGTGAAAACTTTCCTTGAAAAAAGACGCATAAGGCCAATGTCATGGCCTGCAAACAGTCCGGATCTTAATCCAATTGAAAATCTTTGGTGGAAGTTGAAGAAAATGGTCCATGACAAGGCTCCAACCTGCTAAGCTGATTGGGCAATGGCAATCAGAGAAAGTTGGAGGCAGATTGATGAAGAGCACTGTTTGTCACTCCTTAAGTCCATGCCTCTAAGACTGCAAGCTGTTATAAAAGCCAGAGGTGGTGCAACAAAATATTAGTGGTGTGTTGGAGCGTTCTTTTGTTTTTCATGATTCCATACTTTTTCCTCAGAATTGAGTGATATCATATTTTTTTCCCTCTGCTTGGTCTAATAAAGTAACTATTACTGACTGCCACAATTTTATTTTTTATTTTTTTATAGTGTTTCTTAAAGCCAGAAAGTTGCCATTTGAAATGACATTAGTTTCGTGTCATGGCTGTGGTCTGCTTTTTTTCTAAAAAATTGAACAACTGAATGAACATCCTCTGAGGCTGGTGATTTCATAATTTTTGTCAGGGGTTGTAGTCTAACTGAAACACTAGCAGTGGTTTCAGTTCAGCCCACTTGGGGGTCTGGGTAAAGTGCTCTAATGAGTGGACCACTGAGGCCTCTCAGCGTTGTAGTTTCCAATAACTAGGAGATGATAGTAAAGTGAAAAATGGAAAAATAGTTATCAACATCCTCTGCTGCCAGATAATACTTTGTCTTATTTAAATATTGGCCAAGGCCAACTATGGTTGTAACAACCATTAATCAAGTGGTAACCATCCCTGAATAGGCTTCAAGTACAAGCCAAGGAGTGATTGTTGGCAAGACAGAACTTGACTGCTGGTGGAGGGATGGAGATCAATGCTGAGTGGCTGTGGACCAAGTCACACACACTCGCATACCACACCCAGGCACACCACACTCACTCCATGCTGCACTCTGCACCATCACTCTTACCTTATGGCAGGAAGTATGCCCAAAGGGATGTAGCCATCTTACCATTTCATGGGCTGTTGCGAGAGCTAATGATTATCAAGGGCCTAGAGCACACTTTGACAGCAAATGATATGTGGCTAGCAAATAGAAACAAATAGGTGTGCCAAGCACAGGAATGCATAAGCGGACTAGGTCACACAATTCCTAAATGTTGAACATCAATGAAAGTAAAGCAAGAAAAAATGAAATGGCTATGCAGTTCAAGAATTAGATATGCAAATCCTACTAATTTTGCACTTCTGGTATTTGCTGGTCAGACTAAAGTTCCAACTACTCTTGAAACAATAATATGATTCCCTCACTGGTATATGGGGCATTCATGAGTGGATTCAAGGGATTAAAAAAGACAACTGGCTCCACTAAGTTGCACAAGTCAGTAAATATACTCCTATACTCCTATCATACTAGTTAGTAAATATACTACTAGAGGCAACTAGAAAATTGTACTAAGTCATCTGTCTGGGCCCAAAGTATCTAGGAGCAGCAAAAGGCTCATCAATTTCAAGTTGGTATCCAAGAAAAAATTTGGTTGATATGTGGAATGTCTTTATCTTCTTTCTCGATGGCCAGGGGTTGGTCGAGGGGTCTTAGGGCTCTCATCAAGAAGGCTGTAGCTCCTTACCAACTGCTCCTAAATGTCAAATAAATGCATTCTTAGGAACTGGCCTTCTAGAAATATTGACATCAGGAGGATGTTTAAAACTGTTTCGTCAACACACAAAGTCATGAATTCATTAGTTTCAGAAGTAAAGCTATTCAAGGGTGGACACAACATCATTCAAGTAAGCAAAATGAAAATTGTGCAATAAAAGAACAGGAGTAACATAAGAACCAGTGAAAACCATCCATCACTCTTTATAAACAAGCATGAATGGCTGGAAAACATTTGTTAAGAACTCAGTAATGACAAATAGTAGCATGGCGACATTTTAATGAGATGAAATGCACTGTACTCACCAAAATGGAACATCGGGATGGGATTAGGAAGCAGAGGTGTAGATCAAATCCTGCATTAAGGCATCTTAAGCAGGCTTTTGAAGGTCAGAAAATAATCAGCTGCAACCAGTGAATTTCCAATTCAGCAATCAGAGGTGCAGACTAATCAAAAGTGCATAACATATGGACTTGCAAGAATTTCGTCTCATTAACTTTTACTCTCCTTAAATATTACACCAAGGGGAACAAGATACAAGATTAATAAGATGCACATGACACTCAATAGATAATGAAATAAAACAGGACATACATTAAGGTACAATTGTAAAAGAATGATTCTAATATATAATATAGCTAATGTTCTTCGGCCCTCTTCAGTGTGAGCCATGGCTCGCTGGTCAAGCTGAAGCATGCCAAGCTCTACACGCTGGGCCTTAATCATGGTTATCTAAATAATAATCATGATTATCTAAATAATAATCACCATTACAGTGAGAAGCTACGTCACTTCTTGGGGTGCGTGAGTCATGGCTCGCTGGTCAAGCTGAAGCGTGCCGAGCTCTATACGCTGGGCCTTAATTATGATTATCTAAATAATAATCATGATTATCTAAACAATAATCACCATTACAGTGAGAAGCTACGTCACTTCTTGGGGTGCGTGAGCCATGGCTCGCTGGTCAAGCTGAAGCGTGCCGAGCTCTACACGCTGGGCCTCCACATCCTGTCACCCGCCTTCGTGGCCACCATCAACTCCCTCCTGTACCCCACCTCTGCTGTTGTGCGTGAGTATAATGACTTTATAAATAATATGTTTAAATATAATGTGTTTATAAATAATATGTATGTATAACTAATACGTTTAATCATATTTCAGACTTTTGCATCGGGCGAGGCGTGCGGCAGCAGCAGCTGCCACCGCTTGCCACGTCGCTGTACACCTGCAGCGCCTGCCACCTGCACCTGCCTGACGTGGCAGACGGTGATGTGGCCTGGGTGTGTGGTGTGGTCCAGGCCCTCATACCACACTCATACCATCACCACAGGTGGGTGTGAGGTCCTTTTGACCTTATGATGAGTTCGGGACTTCCTAGTCCCCGGTCACGCTGATGCGCCGCCTTCCTTGCCCTCCGTCTCTGAGTCGTCGCTAGGCAGGTCGCCCCGTCCCAGGATCCCGGATGTAACTTGGACGTGTTCCGGGAGCCAATCTCACTTTCAAAGTTGGGAGCCAGTCCGGTTATCATCTTCCAAGTGTACAGTATGATATACCTCTCTCTTCTCCTCTCCAGTGAGTACAGTTCCAGGTGTTTCAGCCTTCCCCAGTAGTTCAGGTTCAGCTCCCTCATGCCGCTGATCCTGTACGTGAAGGTCCGCTGCACTGCCTCCAGTTTCTGCACCGCACCCGCCTTGAGTGGCGACCAAAGCTGGCAGCAATACTCAAGATTGGGGAGCACGAGGGCTCTGTAGAGTGTAAGCATTGGTGCTGCTTCTCTCGTTCGAAATGTCCGCCATATCCACTCCATCCGTTCCCGGCTGCGCACGACTATTTCCTCGATATGGGCATCTAACGTGGTTTCAGTACTCGTCAACACTCCAAGATCTCCAACTAGTTGCTTCTCCTCAATTTCTGTGCCATCTGATGCTAAGTAGCGATGTGGCATCCCGATCTCTGTGCGGACTCTGTATCTCATTACTTCGAACTTGGTGCCGTTGAACTTCATATTGTTAACTAGGGCCCAATCGTAGATTGACGATAGATCATCCTGCAACCTCTCGCAGTCTAGGTCATCTGTGATCTTCATCAGCAATCTTGTATCGTCCGCAAATGATGATGTAGATGCGTGGGTGAGTTCTGAGTCTACATCGGCAATGTGGATGAGGAAGAGGATCGGTCCCAGCACTGAGTCCTGCGGAACTCCGCTTTCCACCTTCGCTTCTCTCGATTTCGAGTTTCCAATTGCGACAGCTTGTACTTTATCTGTAAGGAAGTTGTGGATCCACCTTAACAGGTTTCCTCCTGCCCCCAACAGCCTCAGCTTTCTAAAGAGCACCCCATGGCTAACTTTGTCAAAAGCTTTAGCAAAGTCTAGTTATACCACGTCCACGCCAGCTCCCTCCTCCAGCTGGGCCACCAGACGGTGATGGTGCTCCAGTAACTGCGACAAACAGGAACGATTACGCCGGAAGCCATGTTGTCCGTTATTATACAGGTCAGCCTCTTCCATATACCGGACAAGCCTCCTGACCACTACCTTCTCAAAAACCTTGATCGCATGTGAGGTCAAGGTCACAGGTCTGTAATTTTGGGGTCTGTCCCTCGGACCTCCTCTGTGGATTGGCGTTATCAGTCCCACTTTGAGACCCTCAGGGACCACACTCATACCGTACCATACCACACTCATACCATACCATGCCACACTCATACCATACCATACCACACTCATACCATACCATACCACACTCATACCATACCATACCGCAATCATACCATCGCCAAAGGTGTGCTGTGGTGTCACTCGCACCAGCAGCACATGGATACACATTTTAGCTATACACGGCTTTCTTTTATAGATTTTTACCATATGTATTAATTAGCGTATATTACGTATAAATTTACCGCTGAGTATATTACATATTGACTATCGTATTTTACTTATTAATTGATGTACATTACATGTCAATTGGCGTATTTTACGCATTAACTTGACGCTGCGTATATTACGTATTATCGTAATTTAACGCTGCATATATTCCGTATTAATTTAACGTGTATATTGCGTATTAATGTAATGCTGCTGACATTCCAGAGCTGACAGTCTGTGTCTGCCGCTGAGTATATCACGTATTATTTACCCTATATCACGTATTAATTACCCTATATCCTAATTACCCTATATTCCAGAGCTGACAGTCTGTGTCTGCCGCGCTGTCAGCTGACAATGCCAGGACTGCGGCGGCTGCTGGCAGAGACAGCGCGTCTTAAGCTGACAGCTGACGTGTGCTGTCAGCATGACAGCCTCCTGCTGGCACATCGCAACCCCATCATCAAGTATGCTGACTCCCTCAGCATCACACTCAGCTTCAGCATTCAGCTCTGATGAGTCAGCATCACACTCAGCTTCAGCATTCAGCTCTGATGAGTCAGCATCACACTCAGCTTCAGCATTCAGCTCTGATGAGTCAGCATCACACTCAGCTTCAGCATTCAGCTCTGATGAGTCAGCATCACACTCAGCTTCAGCATTCAGCTCTGATGAGTCAGCATCACACTCAGCTTCAGCATTCAGCTCTGAAGTCCAGCTCGAGCCTGTGGACTGAAATTCTGCAGTGGACGCTGAAATTGTCATTAAAAATAAATAAAAAAACGGGATATAGACTGAAATCGTGCAAAATTGAAATTACCTATACTGAAACCTTGCGCTGGGTGCTGAAATTGTCATGAAAAACGCAAAGAAATGAACATAATGGACGGTGAAATTCTCATGAAAAATATAAAAACTAACAAAATGCGAAGAAATGAACATAATAAGAAAAATGTCCTCATAATGGATATAAGAACGTGGAAATCGTAGATTTGTTCAGGGTTTGGAATGGTCCATGCATTTCACTTGTTAGTTAATTTAAAGTATAAATTAGTTAATTTAGTTAATTACCTGCAAGTTTTGCTTCAGTTTTGACTCATTACCCTGACTTTGAGTTGAAGCTGCGGTGTTTAGTGAAGTAAAACGCGGCGAATTTCAGGAGCGAAATCCGTGAGAACTTGAGCGCTGGCATGGTTCTTGCGAGGCTGCTACGACCAAAGTTCTGTTATTTGCTGAGAATAGGATTATGACTTAGCAAAATTATATTTGCTAAGTTGTGACTGAGACTAGAACTTGTGCAAAGTTCTGTTTGCTAAGTTGTGACTGAGACTAGAACTTGTGCAAAGTTCTGTTTGCTAAGTTGTGACTGAGGATAGAACTTGTGCAAAGTTCTGTAGGTTGCTATCTTCTTTTTGGTTATATTTCGCTATACTTCAGAAGTAAAACATTTACATTGTTTACTTTTTAGCCGACTTTTCGAGGTTCTAAACTGTTGATATTATAAAGAACTTTTTAACTTTAAACTGCCCGAAGGTAATTTTAGGTCTAACTTGGGTAAAGTGTCAAACTCTAAATTTAATTTTTAGTCGGAATTTTGGACATTTTCACCACCGAAACTTCATTCCTTGTAGAATTTTAAACTTTTTAACTCGCAGTTTAGTAAAATTTGTTACTGGACTTCATATGTGCATCAGAAGTAGACATTTGGACTTGCCTCTTAATTAGGACTTCCACTGATAAAACATCTGGTAAAATATCGTCTGAATTAGCGGCCTTGTTAGAAAATAAAGCAGTCCACCCGACGGTTCCATTGACTGGTCCTCGCGCACCGTAACATTAAACCTTATTTTTTTTCTCTAGTGCCTTGAAACCATTGATTGCTCCAGGAAAACCATTGATTGCTCCAGGAAAACCATTGATTGCTCCAGAAAAACCATTGATTGCTCCAGGAAAACCATTGATTGCTCGATGGTTCATCAAAGAGACTTAATAATCCAAAACCACTTCAGTATGGTTTGTACTTCAAGCGAATAATCTAACGACATCTTTGTTGTTGTTTTGTTTTAATGATCGTTGAAAACCATAAGTTGCTTTTTGCCGTCAAGTTGCGGAGGCTGTTTACCTTCGCTAGAAAAAAGACACGTTGTAACAATCATGTTGACATGTTATATTTAAGCCATATTTACATGTTCAAGTCACTTCAGTTATCTCACTTATGCCATTCTTTCCGCTGTACATCCATCCAATATTTTTCTTTCTCATTTGGGTTTTGTTTTCGTCCAGATATATATTAATTAATTGTATAATTATCTTCATTATTTACCATTCACTGTTTGCTCTGCTTATTTATCTCACTATTTCTCCAGGTTTTTTTTCTTAAATTAAATTGAGAAATTTCCATAAGATCTCAAATGTCAACATTTTTAATGAATTTTGTCTAATATTTTACGTAAATTAAACGTTATTGCGCTTATTTCCAGCCAATCTTCAAGAATTGTAAAAACAACTCTCGATTTTAATATTCAAACAGTTTTTTTCATTATTTGTATGTCTCTGACTTCTCGTATGAATTTTTTTCAGTTTATCAAGACTACGTTAGCAGCACATTTAATTCATGTATTTTCATAAGCTCTAATTCCTTAAAGCAAAAATCGAAATTAGATTGACAATACAAAACTGATCTTGAGCTCAATGCATCTTAACTAAATATAATGTAATTTTTAAACTAAGTTAAATGGAATAAATTGCAGTGTTTCACTAAAGCGTTTTTTGTTTTTGTAATTGCAATTTAGGCTTGACTGTTCACCGGCGGCGGCGACCTCGTAAAATTTCACTTTTAAATGAATTTTGTTTACTTATAATGAATTTCGACTGTCATGCATCGTTTTAATGCTGCTAGCTTCCACTTTTAAATGAATTTTTTTTACTTATAATGAAGTTCGACTGTCATGCATCATTTTACGGCTGCTAGCTTTCACTTTTGAATGAATTTAATGTTTAAAGAATTTCGACTGTCATGCATCATTTTACGGCTGCTAGCTTTCACTGTTAAATGAATTTAATGTTTAAAGAATTTCGACTGTCATGCTTGGTTTTAATGCAGCTTGCGGACAATTAACCTCATGTCGGACAAGTCTCATGAGATGCTGAAGCTAATTGTACGTATTATTATTGGTATACCTAGTGGCGCGTCTAGTAGCACATCTAGGGGCTCTAGTTACATATCTAGTGTACCTAATGGTGCATAGTAGAGCCTATCCCTGCACTCAGCTAGTTATCATTTTCAACGCGTCTTTTATTTCTCTCTTCTTAACTTTAAGTAACAATGTGTATATTTTACTGCACAATTGCACATATTGTACATGTTTTTTCCTTGCGTACACGAAGCGACTAATTGTTGGACTGTCGAGCGTACAGTTGCAATCTTCTCGTGGAGATTGCCACTGAAATTATGCGTGAAAAACAGACTTATTTTTGTGTGTATGAATTACTGTAACGAAACTCTACCCCATTACTGATAGAGCGTTTCAGGTGATAGGTACTTTTCTGATACGTTACTGTTGCTTGTGATATTCGTACCTAGAGGCAAGGTTACCTAGAGGCCAGGTAACCCTATGTTACCTTGAGGCCTGATCACCCTAGACTACCTAGAGGCCAAATTACTCTAGAGTTACCTAGAGGCCAGGTAACCCTAGGTTACCTAGAGGCCAGGTAACCCTAGGTTACCTAGAGGTCAGGTAACCCTAGGTTACCTAGAGGCCAGGTAACCCTAGGTTACCTAGAGGCCTGGTAACCCTAGGTTGCAAGGAGGCCAGGCAACCCTAGGTTACCAAGAGGCCTGGTAACCCTAGGTTACCTAGAGGCCAGGTTACTCTAGAGTTACCGTCGAAATACGAGGGTGTAACTTGTAGTCTACGGACACTTCACGCGTTGTTGGACCACGGAGAAGTGATGGTAGCATTTATTTCCTCTTATAATATAATGCAAAAAAGAACCCGAAAGCCTTCTTTTTGTATGCCAGCTCGAAGTGCAAGATGAAGGACGGTATTTCTGATTTGAAAGTAGATCAGCGAAATTACGGCGCTCCTGATGAATATTATGAATATATACGGCGCTTCTGATGAATATTATGAATATATACGGCGCTCCTGATGAATATTATAAATATATATATGCGCGCTGAACTTGATGGCCTGGCAAGTTTCTCCACAATGAGAAATCTTAAAATTTGCTGAACTTCAATTTGAAATTGGGTCTGCGTTTTATTTTTTTCCCGCTATTGTGATTTGATCAACGAGCAGATAATTATCCGATTTTGAGTCTCATGGGAACATGAACAATGTTTTCTATCGAGTAAATTCAATTGCTGAAATAAATTATTTAATTAACACAAACAATCGTCATGCAGCGAAAAGGAAAAATCTCAATTCTCTGAACCCCGCAAGTTAAAGCAGATAATGCCACTTATATTTGAACAAAATTAAAGGAAGATTTCGGTGTCGACAGATAAGACGGTGTAGAATGCAACATGAACACGTTTAAAAATATTGTAGTAACAAATGTCTCAAGGCAGAGATGAACACATCGTCTATTTTACACGAAGTATTTGGTAAAAAGATCCATATTAACCGGGCTGAGGTGCTGCCCATCAATCTAATTGTCGATGATCAGAGCAACAAGCTCGCTGATCTCGATTTTTGCATGCAGAGAATAGCCTTTCTCGGCATATGAATTTGACTGCACGGCCCCTGCACGCTGGTATCTAAGATACTCGCTGGTCTGATGAGAGGATCGACTCATTCAGCCCACATACGATCATTACAATGTGAAGTTTCTCAACTTGCAAAATATTATTAAGCATAACAGCCAACCAAGTCATGTCGAATCTCTTGGTGGTGGTGCGGTGCCACTAGAAAAGTTGGAGAAAAAACAAGAGGTGGCACAGAGTGGCCAGAAAGATGAAGGAGAAAAGGAAGTAACAGTAGAAGACGAAATAGGCGCAATGCGCATAACTAGGTTGAGTTATGGTGCTTTCGGTTTTTCATGGGGTTGGGGGGGGGGGGGTTACCCGTCAGGGCTTTGGGTGGTAATCGTGGTTGGTAATCGTGGTCTCTTCTTGTGGATGTGAGTCACAGGCATATAGATTTCAAAGACATTTTCATAAATATATTAAAAGTATACGAGAAAATGTTACTTATGGAATATTGATAATACGCTTCTCAAATTTCCATGACATGCTCTACGTAGCTTTCTGTTGGAGGAAAAATTTTTGGAGCATCATGATGAAATATTGATAATTAATGATTTTTTACTTGCAACTCTTCATTGGGTGACTTAACCAAAATATTGTCGCCACAAAAATATTGTCGTCACAAAAATATTGTCGCCGCAGATTCGTCAAAATCCAAGTAGAAGCACACCTTTCTTCTATTTTTCATTATAACGTAAGGCAAAAACAAATTCAAGTTATTGTCAACATGATAAGAATAACTAATAACTCAGGGCTTACATGATTATTATATTTGTCTCCGAATTATGTATAGAATTTCCTCCGTCCTCATGTCGATACCCTGAATTTCATTTGATGATTGGCATGCATGTCTGAATTATTGCCGTAGACTCACGTTTCGTTTGATAGGTGCAGGTGAAATCTTCCTAGCGCTGCGACCCCGGCCAGCGCGGGTGAAATTCTGTATGGAGGCTACGGGTTCAAGGGCACGGGCGGTTTGGCTCATCGACGGGTGACTTTTCCGATTTCCCAGACGGCCTCGCAAATTTTTACAAACATCCCAAGTATTCTCAACAGTCATTCGTTCGGCAAAGTTTATTATTTTCTAACTATAAAAATTGCTGGGCCTATGTAGGCTTGCTTTCCGTCATGAATAATAAACACGTATAGCTCTGATCTGTAGGACGCTGCTTGATTATGGCAGGAGGAGGATAACGAGAAATCTCTTCATCCCAGTGGTTTCAGTTCAGAGTATCAGGATTGGAACAGATAGGTGCGGGTTGGTTCGATCCCAGCTACCTGCGACTGTTTGCAGTCGATTCATTCCCACCGGATGAGCGCACATTTATCATTATTCCTCGCCAGAGTAACTACTTGTCTGTATTTTCGTTTTAATGCAAAAAGACACTGCTTAGTTAATGCTGATGTAGTGATATTAGCTATTTACTTACAGTTTATATCAAGATAGCATGTGAATACCGAATCATTATTTATAAAATTTTCTCCGGTCTCATTTAGATCAACTGAATTTTGTTATGTTCGAAATTTCACAATAAAAATTTATTCAATACGTTTTGTTGAAATCTTTTCTTATGACATTCTTTCCTCGGATATTCTACGATAATATAAATAGCTTATTAAGTTTTCAATAAACATGGCTAAATACCAGGCTAATCGGGTGAACGTTGAGTCACTTGCGACTTTCATTGAAGTGATATGACTTTTATTTTTTCATTGCCCTTATTCAACCGCACGGCTCTGATGCAAATGGCGCCATTTCCCAATAAATCAGCGAAATTCTCCGCAATAATTTGTTTAACGGGAAAGTATTTCTTTATTTTCATTACTTGGCCCATGCTTCTTGTTTGTAAACATTTGTAGCTTGGAGGCTTGCTCGTCTTATCTTCAAGTAGGTTGTCAATCCCCACATTATTGTTAAAAAAATTTCTATATTCATTTTATTTGATCGCTTTGACCGTTTTGTGAAACTGTTGCAAAGAAATAGCATATATGCAGAGATGGTATTGCAAAAGGATTGCGATATATGAGGTTTATTTAGAGGATGGCATATATGTGAGCAATCAAAGATGTGATTTTACTGAGTCTGGCTGCAAATTCGTTTTCTGAGAAAAATTTGAAGGCTGACTGCAATATGACAATTTTCTATAACTCACAACGTAATTCACCATATGTATTCATTTCATTGTGATAGCCCAAGTCAGAAAGCAATTATATAACTTTTTTATCCTCTTCAATCAATTCTGAAAAATGCTAGGGCAATTGTTTTTTTTTTGGAATTCATGCGATGCTAAAAAATTTCATGGTTGCATTTAAATTGAACGCTCTGGCAACATACTCCAGCACAAAGAACTATATTTTTGTTCCATAGAACAGAGATCATGGCACTATATCACAGTACTATTAAATCATTATATATTACATTATATTACAGAACTACGGTCAATTTCTTCCCATGCTATGAAATAATTCATTAATGAACGAGAATATATTCATGGGTCCATATTCCCTTGACCCCGTCAATTGCGGGCGGTGCAGACCTCCCTGATTAGTAACGCCAGGCCTTCCTTATAAATTTTTCAATGGCTGAGTTGCCAACTTAGATTCAGTCAAGTGAATAAGTTTATTCCGAATTATTTCTGCTGCTCATGAATGATAAATAGATTGAGATCTCAGTCTCCGACTCAGTCTCTGTCTCAGTCGTTTCCTTTAGTCACCCATTCAAAAATGTGGATAATCAATATTTTTGTTTCTGAAAATACGATAAAATCATAACCTGCATTTCATCGTTTCGTTTGAAAATTGATTAGGTCATCACCTTATTTCAAAATGTATCATTTTGATGCTTCTTTATTGTTAATTTTATCATTATATTTCAATCTTCTGAAAAAATGGGGACTAAATTAAGTGGGGGTATCCATCTTTCAAACTCATTACTAGGCCTGGAATTGGGAGCGTATACTCGCTATATAAATTTTGGAAGTTGAAAAACTTCAATAAGCCGAAGCTGGTATACTGCGTGCTCAGTGCAAAGGCTCGTCGATGAGCATTGAGGTGTCTTATGATTTTGATCATCCTTCTGTCATTTAAACATAAACGATGTGGCCATCGCTTCAATTCAATAGTTGAGAAAGGCTATTTAATCCATTAATTAGATCACTATCAGTGCCACCTGCATAGTGTGAAGGAGGTAGATGGTGGTAAATTTTTTTAATTTTCGCAAATCAGCTCAGCTAATTCAAACAGACGCATATAAACAATAGCTCAATTAATTACCTCCTACTGGGAACCTAATGCTTTCCATTATTGTAATTCTAGACGATGCTCATTGCTCAAGTTCTAAGCGATTGTATTTTTATGATAATTTTATAATAATGCAGCAGTTTCAGCTTTGATTAGGAATTGTTGGTCAATTGTTAATTTTTAACCGACTGCCACCTTGCTAAATGAGACTAGAATTTTCCCAACTAGTAGCTGTTTTCAAACCTGCAACTCGCCGCTGCAATCAGGTTATCTTAACCGTACGTAGCTCAAGCCAGCGCACCAGCATTACTCGGCGTGGAGAAAGACGTGTGGCAGCGATGGCTGGGTCACCAGTGAATAAACCCAAGTGTCAACTCAAGAAGTCAATTTACTCATAGAAGCATTATACGCATTTTCTGTACGATATTTCATTGTTTGTAAGAAAGCATTATTATATCACAAAACTAGTATTGTCATCTCGATAATTGTCATGCCCTTTACAATCAAGCGAGCAAAGCAATAACTGCAGAATTTTTTCAGGCCATCAAATGTGCAGCGTTTCTCATGGATTCAAATGCTGTCGCCGCTCCCCTCCTCCTCCTCGGACTGTCGAGTTATAACTCCGCCAGCGGGGCCGGGATGAGCTGGCGAATATTCGACTTATTTCAAGCACCCCTAAGACGCGCTGAAAAAAGGAGGACCAAAGTGTCGGTCAATTTTTGTCTTGTTAGTTATACATAATGTTATTTCGTCCAATTTAAGTGCAGTACAGTGGGATAAGGTTATCTTTTCGGGCCTATTTCTAAATGTGTCCTATTTTTCTTTCAAAATATGCCAGTCTTATTTGGTTCCCCTGTAGTGGATTAGAACATGGAGCAGCGAGTTGGAGGTTCGAAACTTGCAACTAGTTGTGACAGTTATGATTGTAATTGGCAAGGTGGTCGAGTGGTCAAGCATCGGCGATAGGCCTGCATGGCCTAATGAATGATGCCGCCACTGCATAATTATTTGATAAATTATCAAATTATTTCTTCAATAAACGGTGTGTAGGCGTGTTAATGCCCCGTTAGCCCGCACGCCTGAAGGCAAGTGAGTTTGTCTCCAATTGTAATCATAGCTGAGGTTGGCGCGGAGGCCGTCGGCCTCATTCTTGATCGCGCTGCATTGGAAGAGACGAGAGCCGAGGCATGGTCACGTCTCCTTCCCTCTTTATATCGTAGACAAATTTTTGCTAATAATAGTCAAAAAATTGATACCGTCAACTGGTAAAGTTCATGACCGATGCCGATTACTTTTCGCCTGTAAGGTCGGGTTCACACTGTAGCGGTAAGCATTCGTACGTCATTAATTTTCTTGCTAATTTTGCTCATTTATTTACGCATTCATTTTACATGTGATTTTAATCTAGAGATATCCGAAGCCTACATCCGGAGAATAGGTTTTACTAATGACCATTACTGGCCCAGTACCCACACTGGCAAGGTGTGTAAGTGTGTCGTGTTTGTTATCATTTGTTAATACTCTGTTTGTCATCCGGTCTGTCATTTATTCAGTGTACATATATTCTAGTAAGGTATTGTATATATTGATCAGTGTATATTATCGTGTATATATTTTAGTGATCCGATTCGGGTTATCTTTCCCTCATTTTTGTTTTGTTATTTCTCGCCAGGAGTCTGAATCGTGACCCAAGTTTGTTAAATATATTGTACGCACTTAAGGATCAAGCGAACTGTCATTACCCGAAGGAGATGAGCAACTGAGAAACTGAGGCGGATCCCTTACAACACCATACTGCCGGGCACGTGCCAGACATATGCCAGTCACGGTCCAGTCTAATATTGTTTAGTCACTTTAGTGCATTTATAAAGAAGCATTCACACTAGCCGTGCAAGGCCTCTTCCCTGCCCATGTTGTGAAAGCTTATATGGAAATGCATTAAAGTATATTAGACTGGACCGTGACTGTCATACGCCTGCCACATATGCTTGAAGTTTGCTGTGAGCCCGTACTTAAACCATTCCTTGAAATCCTTTACTGACACAGGAAGGATACAAGTACTCCAATGGATTAGAGATTTTCTAGCAGGTAGACGACAACGTGTCAGTATTAACGAAACCGTGTCAGACTGGGCATCAGTGCGCAGTGGCGTGCCACAAGGAAGCGTTCTTGGGCCTATTTTGTTTGTTGCTTTTATAAACGATCTGCCTGAAGTAGTGTCCAGCGTGTGCTCCATGTATATGCCGCCGACACAAAAGTTTATAATACAGTGAAGGATGCGTCCAATAAAGCGCAATTGCAAGATGATCTTGACAGTTTAGTTAACTGGGCTGATACGTGGCAGCTGCGGTTTAATGCTGACAAGTGTAAAGTACTTCCCCTCGGGAAGAACATTGAACAGCAAGATTACAGTATGAGAAGACATGGTTGCAACGAGAGAGTAATGATTGAAAAGTCTAGTGTGGAAAAAGATCTCGGAGTTTATGTCGACAAGGAGCTGAAATTTTCTAAGCATATTGAAACGCAAGCTAACACATCCAACAAACTTCTTGGACTTATCAGACGCTCATACGAGTTCCTAGATGCAGAAGCGATGAAGCAGTTGTTTGTTGCTGTCGTGCGCCCGAATCTAGAGTTTGGAAACGTTGTGTGGTCACCGAGATTTGAAAAGGACAAAAATTTAACAGAGAATGTGCAAAGACGTGCAACAAGGATAATTTCAGGCTTGAAGGGCAAGTCCTATGAAGAAAGATTGAAGATTATGAAGCTTCCAAGCCTAAGTTATCGACGTCTCCGTGGTGACCTCATTGAAGTATACAAGTATACTCATGGTCTATACAAGGTCCCTGAAGGGTTACTAGAATTTGAAACAAGAACCAACACCAGGGGCCACGGCTATAAGCTAAAAAAACTGCGCTGCAACTTCTCCACGCGACAAAATTTCTTCTCGCTTCGAATCACCGACATGTGGAACAGCCTCCTCGATGACATCGTTGGCGCTCCAAGTATGAACGCGTTCAAGAACAGACTAGATAAAGCTATGGAAAAATATATGTTCAGATTTGAAATGCCTATAGCTCCTTATCGAACCCGGTGGAAGTCTAGTAGCTACTTCAAACTATCGTCGGTCATGAAAAGATCCGGTCAAATGACACGATTTTAGATCTATGAACAAGGCACGAAATGGAAAAGAATCGGCGACAGGCCACATCAGGCCTACACTTCAGCGCCGACATCACTATGTTATGTTATGTTATGTGGAATAGCCTCCCCGATTACGTCATTGGCGCTCCGAGTATGAACGCGTTCAAGAACAGACTAGATAAAGCTATGGAAAAATATATGTTCAGATTTGAAATGCTTAGCTCCTTATCGAACCCGGTGGAAGTCTATATAGTAGCTACTTCAAATTATCGTCAGTCATGAAAAGATCCGGTTAAATGACACGATTTTAGATCTTCTGTGAACAAGGCACGAACAGTAAAAATCGGCGACAGGCCACATCAGCCTACTCCTCAGCGCCGACTTCGCTATGTTACGTTAAGATACCAAACATCGGAGGTATCAAGAAAACTACTAAAGTTATTATTCTTATTATTCTCTATTTTAGTTTTCTTTCTAGATATTTTCAGTCCCCTCATGCCTTCATGCTTGCTGGTTTCGAAACCACTTTCTGCTCTGAGCTATGATAACGAGACGGAAATCCATCCGTCTCCAAGTTAGAGTTCATTAATTTTATTGTAGTTTGTATTTGTGACTGGATTTGCTGATTTGGTTTGCGAAAATTCAATTTCAATTTGCCAAGTCCAATGGTACAACTGTCGTCCACATCACGCTATGCAGGCGGTACTCATATTAGAAATGATTTAATAGTTATAATTGTAGCGAAGAATAGTCTTCAATGACAGTGAAGTTTTTACTTTTGTTTGCATCGAGCTATTTCCTAGGTATACTCTAGTCGGCTATATACCAACTAAGATACATTCTTACACGCTTTCTCAACTTATGAAGTTTTTCAACTTCTAAAATTTTTTTAGACGTTCGGAAAAAAAATCAACTCAAGAGATTGGAGTGATTAGGGCATCAAAATTGCGAAAATTTTTGTATGAATGTTATAAAATATAGTTAAAAAACATGAGTTACAAAATTTCACATAAATTCTTCAGTGATTATCATCACACGTTTCGTTGTCATGTGACAATATTACAAAACATGAGCAGTCATTTAGAAAAAGCTGAGAAATATTACATAACTGATGCAAGTTTTTGGAAGGGTAACTCAGTAAAATCATAATATCGAATTATCCATATGACTCGCGTTGGAGTAGCACGCATATTTTATGCCTATCACTTTTTTTCCTTTAATTAAAATCGGAAAACACTCCTTATTTACTGTAGAATTTTTCAAAGTATCTAATTACTTATACTTTACACCGGGTTGGCATTCGTCTCTGAATCATCATGTATAAATTTCCGTCGTCCTCAAATAGATCCGTTGAATTGCATTATCATACGAGGATCGAAAATACACACTTTATCTATAAGTTATGTAGAAATTTTACTCAATGAACCTTCACCTCGTGTAAATTATGATGAAATTAAGAGCTTCATAAATTCTCAAGTAACAAGGCTCACCAGATGCAAGATAATCCTATGACGCTGAAAAGATTTGTTTCGATGAACCAGCCCTGAAATTACGTTTTCTTTCATAGAAAATGTTGAAGGCCAACTGTGATATTCCATCATCTCGGAACTTCAACAATGGATATGAAAATATGAAGACAATCACAGGCGTCCGTTCCGTCATTAGTGTCCACGGAGCATGAACGATGCTGACAATCGATGTAATCCAATTTCCACGTAAGATTTTCTATCAGTTTTAATATGAGTACCGCTTCCGTAGCGTGAACGTTGTCGCTTGTTTCGTAAACTGATATATAAATATTTCCGAAAATAACCTCTGCAAACCAAGACGCAATAAAAATAAATATATTTAAATGAAAGGACAATTCTGGGAACCTTATGCTATTCATTCCTTTCACTCTCCGCGCTGATCATAGTTCAAGGTACGATGTTCATTTTAGATGACAGTTTTATAATAATTCAGTGGAGTAAGCTCTGATTTAGCCATGTTGGCCTATCGATGATTCTCGACCGCCCATCACCTTGCTAAATTCAAAAAGCATCTTCAAATGCTGTGAAAGATTAATCCATAGAATATAATTGAATAGAAGTGTCGGCCATGCATTCCATGCATTCATTGAAATAACATAACATAACATAACATAGTGATGTCGGCTCTGAAGTGTAGGCCTGATGTGGCCTGTCGCCGATTCTTTTCCATTTCGTGCCTTGTTCACAGATCTAAACTCGTGTCATTTGACCGGATCTTTTCATGACTGGCGATAGTTTGAAGAAGCTACTCTTCGTGTATTTCAAAACATGTTAACTTCGAGCCGACTGGGCGCTCCTCAATATCTGGAATACTGTTCAAGTCCTCATCTGTGAACACCCTGCTGTATAATTCTATTACGAGTAGCGCCTGCATAGTGAGAGTGTCGTCGATACTTCTATCGTTTGAAATGGTTATTTAGGATATAATTCTCAAAAACCAACTCATTAAATTTGGACGCAATTATATTTATAAAATCGAATGCATTAACTTTCATTGGGAGCATTGTCAAAGGAAAATTACCCATTTATCTCAAAATATAGGTTAGAGTTTTGCAGGCCTAAACTACGGCAACTCAGCACGACAGGCATCATGGATACCCGTTTGAACGACCCGTGAATATTACCAATCTGTTCAGTAAACTCTAAGGCCGAGTTCATCAGGTCTGTCCGGAGTTCATGTTCTCAATATGGGGATAAGTAATAAAAGAGGCTTAAAGCTTGTATTAAATATGAAGCATTATGCACCTCTTCAAATGTACAACTCTCGGTTGCTGCTAAATAGAAGAACTCAGTTTTCTATCATACAATTATTCGCATTAAACTTAGCTTATATCCCGCAAAGAGTAATGAGCAAGAAGATATTCTAAAGTTTCCCTATTTAAACCGTAGGATATCTACACTAAAATACCAGTAAAGTATCAACAGTTTTCCATTAAATAGATCCAGTAGTGATTTTTCAATTCAGTTTTTAAAGTCGGTCGCAATTTTGAAAATCCAGCTGCGAATTTTATAAATCTAAACTTTTTGAAGCTGCCTCCAATCTTGCCTAGTTTCCTGAGTCATGTTTTTTTTCATATAAAGTCACTATTGCTCACAGAAAAATTTAATGATATCTTAGGACATTTTGCAATATTTAAAATATATTTTGTAAAATCTGGTAAAATTAATAATTTTACAATGAATAAACAACGGCTGTGTCGCACAATGTATATCAATCATGGGTGTGTGGCACACAATGTATATCAAGCATGGGTGTGTGGCACACAATGTATATCAAGCATGGGTGTGTGGCACACAATGTATATCAAGCATGGGTGTGTGGCACACAATGTATATCAAGCATGGGTGTGTGGCACACAATGTATATCAAGCATGGGTGTGTGGCACACAATGTATATCAAGCATGGGTGTGTGGCACACAATGTATATCAAGCATGGGTGTGTGGCACACAATGTATATCAAGCATGGGTGTGTGGCACACAATGTATATCAAGCATGGGTGTGTGGCACACAATGTATATCAAGCATGGGTGTGTGGCACACAATGTATATCAAGCATGGGTGTGTGGCACACAATGTATATCAAGCATGGGTGTGTGGCACACAATGTATATCAAGCATGGGTGTGTGGCACACAATGTATATCAAGCATGGGTGTGTGGCACACAATGTATATCAAGCATGGGTGTGTGGCACACAATGTATATCAAGCATGGGTGTGTGGCACACAATGTATATCAAGCATGGGTGTGTGGCACACAATGTATATCAAGCATGGGTGTGTGGCACACAATGTATATCAAGCATGGGTGTGTGGCACACAATGTATATCAAGCATGGGTGTGTGGCACACAATGTATATCAAGCATGGGTGTGTGGCACACAATGTATATCAAGCATGGGTGTGTGGCACACAATGTATATCAAGCATGGGTGTGTGGCACACAATGTATATCAAGCATGGGTGTGTGGCACACAATGTATATCAAGCATGGGTGTGTGGCACACAATGTATATCAAGCATGGGTGTGTGGCACACAATGTATATCAAGCATGGGTGTGTGGCACACAATGTATATCAAGCATGGGTGTGTGGCACACAATGTATATCAAGCNTGAGGGTAATGTGAGGGTAATGTGAGGGTAATGTGAGGGTAATGTGAGGGTAATGTGAGGGTAATTTGAGGGTAATGTGAGGGTAATGTGAGGGTAATGTGAGGGACAAAATGTGGCAATTAAGGATGATCATATCAGTTTTAATCGATAAAAATGTTGTGATAATCTGGAGTGATCGATTATTTCGGTCTCCGGTGCCAGTTTTACCTGCTGGCATGAAGACCGGCCCGGCGCCAGCCTGCGGGACCGGCGGGTCTGCGAGGGAAAATTAGAAATCATTTCTGTTTTGCTACTCAATTCTAGGAGATAGATTTATAAATATAATTTCAAGCCTAATCAATAATCTTAGGTAATTAATACAAATACTTGTCCACGTCGAAATACAAAATAATAGAAAAATATATAAAATAATATTTACAAAGTAATAGAAATACTTGTTTTCACGCCAATGAATATTTATAATTATTAATATATCATTTATGAATATTTTGATACGGTTTCGGTATTGACAATAAATTCTGATAATAAAATTAAACGAATCATTATGAGTATTAATTTTTATCTGTTATTAATTAGTAATTTCTTCATAAATTAATTCCCCGACTCACGGGGGGGAGCGGGGAAGGCAGTGCGCACTTTGGGGACGGGGGGCGCCGCGCCTGGGGGGTGTATTATTATATGAATGAAAATAGATACAAATAAGATAAAATATTAAATTTGACAAAATAAATACAAATTTGGGTTGGAATGGCATTAGGTGTTTCTGTTCCGAGTGAGCCGTTCATTGTTAACGTTCATTCGGGCAGATAACGAAGTTTTGAAATAGGAGGTACACGAGAGCTTCTTTCCTTTACTTCTATTTTGTAAACATAAATAACAAACACAAACTTTCTACACAAGTACAATATTCTACACCTAATAATGTCAAATTTCACGTGTGAACAATTTAGGGGACATGACAAGAGAGAATAGCTGAGATTCCAGCCTTCAAGATTCCGACTCACATGGTTCCGAATGCGGACAATGGTGTATGATATACCTACTAACTTGAGGCACAGGGCTGAGGTAGTGACAATGGACATATCAGTTAAAATCCTAATCTATATTTCTACGGTGTGAGCACTGGAAACTGGTCCATGAAGCCCCATGCTTAAACAAGTTTAATTGGTGCCAGTAAAACGTGGTAAAGGGAACAGTGAAAATTCCTTAAAATCCTAAGACAAAGCGCATTTGCGCGTTCTAGTTTTCTTGATGGCGGTGACAGTTACCCGGGTGTAGCCACCAGTTTCACACACACACACACCGCCACAGTTTCATATTTATTTCCGATTTACCTTTAAAGTTATACAGTCATGCTGTTTGCACTAATAATTATTATAATTCATATAAAACGGACGATATAAAATAATAAACAAAAATTAGTTTTGCACACCAGCGAGTAAATTTATTCTGATGATATTTAATTAATGAAGTTCTCGTCATATTAAAAGTTAGAGGTTCGAGTATGATTTCTAACCTTTCTTGTTGGTCACCAAAGACGAAACTCGACGAAGGTCCTGAGCAGCGCCTTCGTGGTCATTGTGGGGCATGGGGCTTGGCAGGGTTGAGACGGGGTTGGACTCGTGGGGTTTGCTGGGGGAATCGTTGGGCTTGCTGGAGGAGACGTGGTGTTTACTGAGGGATTTATTATTGGGAATACTGCTGGTGATTTGAAGATTTTCATTAAGGTTCGTGGGTGGAGGCGGGGGCGGTTGTTTTCGCTTGGTAGGCGACGCGTTCCGTCTTCGGTTTTCCATTTGAGCGGAAGACGAATTTTGAGATTCCCCAAACTTTTTGTCGGTTTTTGATCCACGATTTAGTCGACTGCCCGGATCCTGTTTACCGTAAAATCTGGGAGTTCGGGAATGGTTGGCCGGAGTTTTGGTGCTCTCGTCGAGTCTGCTCAAGGGCCCCATAGAAGATAGAGTATTTTCGGAAAAAGAAAGATCATCAACAGCTATTGAGTTTCTGTTTTGTTTCTTCACAACTGAAGTTGGAGGCTCACGGAATCGTTCACTGGATTGTCTACTGACTGGCTTATTGAACTTCTGAATTTGTTTGTCAATCCCATTCTCTGTATGTCTGTTTCTGCGTAGGTCGTAAATTTTCTCCGTTTTACTGGTCACTATGGGCTGACTTCCCGATCGTTTTCTCATTGCCTCGGTTTTGTTTGTGTTTTCTTGGGAGTTTTGCCTAGACAAAGCATCTTCATCGCCGAATTCATTTGACATGCGACCTCCGCCCGCAGAATCGTCGAGATGAGTAACTTTAGTGCCGTCGTTAGGACTTTTTGAGTAAATGGAAACTTCCAGCATTTCTGGTTGAGGTTCAGTTAGAGAAGTTCGGGATCCACTGTTTTTTGATTTCCGCGATGGCGACCGAGACGGGGAACGGCCGTTAGATTTTTTGCCTTTCAGTGAAGGCAATCGAGGACCATGAAGCCAACTCGAATTGGTTGAGTCACGTTTTGATCCTCGATTTGGCAGTGAAGATTCTCGCGGAGGAGGTAGAGGGGGCGATGAGTCTCTGGTCGAATGGGAGGTTCGATAATCTACTTGGTGGTCAAACTTCAGCTCTCCTGGAGGAGAACCACGAGATTTTTCTTCGTTTTTGCGGCTCGTTGATTTAGAGCTTGCCCGTTTTGCTTCTTGAGGAACAGACCTCTCAATTAAAGGAGTTTTCTTCTTGGATTTCATCACGTCTTGATTACTTGATACGAAATTGTTCTCAGGTTTGGGAGAACTGGAATTTATATTCGACTTTGGAGGTGTGTTCCCTCGTTTGGAATTTTGGGTCGACGAAAAAGTTGGTTGCACTTCGTTCTCCGGGCTTTGCGATCGTCTCCATTTTCCTTCCTCAGGGGAATGTGCATCATCTCTTTCACTAGACCTCCTCCTGTTTCCAAAGTGAAGAAATGGAGGTGGGGGAACAAAATCCGGAGGTTCATCGTCCAGCCCCTGGATGAGCCCTTCTTTCAACATGTTTTTTATTGTATCAAACTTAGCGCTGTCACTTGACACTGTGGATGAGCCGCCAGTGGCGTTACCACTCGCGTCCATGTGTGAAACGCTGTTGCTCTGTGGTTTGGACACGTGGCTTTCATTATTTGAGAACCTCCTATTCAACACAGACTTCACCGACGACTGATCCCCGGTTGAAGCATTTGAACTCTTAGCACCCGATGGATCGGCAGTGGAAAGGTTAGAACTCGAACCGCTGGTTCTTTTGATCATGCTGGTTTCTGTTGAAGGAAACTTTTGGTTTTTTGAACTATTTTCGTTAGTCTTGCCTGTCTCGTTTTGGGACTGGGTTCGAGGTAGCTTCTTATTGAAGCGTTTTGGGGTAGCTCGTTCGTATCCCCCTTGTATGTAGTCGAAGGATGTTGAGGAATCGTTGGCAGTGCAGCTACCAACTGAGTCGTCCCAGAAATTTTTCGGGTCGATGGTTGACGGCCGGGAAGTGAAAGTCGTTGATGTTTCGTCAGCCATGGAATCTTCCAGAGAATCATCGGAAAAATGGGCGTCGTTTAGAGAACTAAGAGGCGGAAGGCTCTCGTGGAACTGGCTTATCATTTTCTCTAAAGGACTGCCAGATTTTGGGGAGATTTTTCCGTTTGCAGCTGAATGAGTTGATCCCAAACCAGCACTTGGTGTTGAAACCTGCTGCGATTTCGACCCAGTGTCATGACCTTGCTTGTCACCGCCAATCGGTTTCGCATCGTGAGCCTTTACTTCTAATTTCCCTGTATCTTCCCCAGTTTTCTTCGTCATCTTTGGTGAAGAATCCACGTTTTTGAATTTCTTCCCCTTGTTTGAGTTAACTTTCGTTTGTCGAGTTTCAGTGCCGGTTTCAACGACGTAGAATTGGGATCCTTTGAGGATGTCAGACTCATCCCCGTCTGACGTAACCCTCTCGTCATCGTAGTCTGGCAGGGGGCTGGGTGGGGCTGGGATGTACATGTTGGACATGGGGTTAAGGACCCCAGACACCACCATGCTGCCCGTGGTCTTGCCCACCGTGCGCCCTCCCTTCAGGTCCTGTCCCTCCAGACCCCCGAGGTCTTCCACCGCAACGCCTTCATCGAATCCACTGTCTTTTGCTGTGAAAAGAAATACGTCATCAATTAACGTCGAAAATTAACTTTATTATTCTTATTTTAGTCGTAATTGAACAAATTGTAAACCGTGTTTTAACCCTTTGTCTTTAAACCTTTGTCTAAACCTAATATCGTACCAGGAGGCTAAATTTCATCCAAAATTTTGGATGAAATTTTCGAAAGACTGTTTTGGATTGTTTCGCCCGTTTGGTTGATGTAGTAGTTGTTACTCGCTAATACAACATAATTGCTTGTAAAAGACATTTCTTTCACTATTTTTTTTAACTTAGAAGCTATAAGCTTACACCGCTGAATAGGGAATTCAAATAATTATAACGGGAAGCATATTATTACTCTGATTCGATTAATAAAAAAAAACTTGTCACGATAATCTAACATCTTGGCAACTGGATTGTGGCAGAGAAAACAATAAAGGATTTCCTATATTCGAACTTTATGTCCCATGAAATATTAAAAAATTTAGTAACTATTTCAAGCTCTTTATTATACAAATGCACTACAAATGCACTCGTACTATTTATAATAACATCGTAAAAGTGGTTAAAAAAAGTTATAGTGAAAACAGAAAATAGTGGTAAATCGTGGTTCAATGTCGTATTTGAATAGGTACCAATTTATTAATCGTTAGTCCAAATAATAAAATTAGAGACAATATACAAGTATTAGTTGTTGATTTATAACTCTATATCAGGCTTTTAAATTAAGCCCTTAATTACGATTATTTGGTAAAAAATTATTATAAAATACATAAAAAAAGATAAAAAAGATAAAATACATTAAAAAGAAATTAGTATAAAATACATTAAAATGCCACGTACTGTTGGGGGAGAAGTGGGGTAGGGAGGTGGGGGTCTTGGCCCCCCCAGGGCGAGGGAGTCCCCCCACCCCCACCACCTCCCCCACCCTGAACCCCCCCGTGAGGTCGTAGTTTGATGATTCGGGGGGGTCGGGGGGGAGGCGCAGCTGGGGGGGCAGGTTGCGGGTGCTGCGCCGGAGCTCCTGCCGTGGCGGGGGAGGAGGGGGATGTTATTAATGGTATTTATTAGGTTATTAATAATAACAAAATTTAATACTAATATAATGAATGTTATTTAATAATATATTAATAATAATTTAATCAATGGTATTTAATAAGTTATTAATGATAATTTATTTTAATAATAATTTAATCAATGGTATTTAATAAGTTATTGATGATTTAAACAATGGTATTAACAAGTTATTATTAATAATTTAATGTAATAATAATTTAATCAATGTTATATAATTAGAGATTAATAATAATTTAAGTTAATAAAAATATAAATAATGGTATTTAATAATTTTATTTAATAGTAATTAAATCAATGATATCCAATAAGTTATTAATAATAATTTAATTTATTAATAATTTAATCAATCATATTTAATAAGTGTTTAATAATAATTTAATTTAATAAAAATTTTATCAATGGTATTTAATAAGAAATTAATAAAATTAAACAATTTTTGGAATGCTCATTACATTTTTTTTCTCCTACCTCTTAGCGAAAATCGCATAAATAACAACGTTGAAAAACCTTCAAGTGTTTCTTCAGTGAAATTCACTTGATTTTATCGCTCATATATCGAACTAATGTAGTTACAGCGAACTTTTAATAATAAATAGCGATTATTTTTCTTGACTACGAAAATGGTGATTATGACTACGAAACACAGGCTTTGGTGCAACTCATTAACCTGAACATTAAAAAAAAGTTACTAATGAGGCTACAGAGCAATATTATTGAGTTACCTTAACGAGCTGCGCGGGAGTGGGGCCCCCCGACCCCCGCAGGTCCCCCAGACTTGGACGGCCGCCCCTGCCGGTGAAAACTTATTACTTTACAGTTGTCAACTACTGATTAGGTGTCACTAGTTGCCAGTTGTGGATTATGTGTCACCGGCTGCCAACTGTTGATTAAGCGTCGCCAGTTGCCAGTAGTGGATTATATGTTACCGGTTGCCAGTTACTGATTAAGAGTCGCCAGTTGCCAGCAGTGGATTAGGTGTCAACGGTTGCCAACTACTGATTAGGTGTCACCAGTTGTCAAGTAGTGGATTATATGTTACCGGTTGCCAGCTACTGATTAAGCGTCGCCACTTGCCAGTAGTGGATTAGGTGTCAACGGTTGCCAACTACTGATTAGGTGTCACCAGTTGTCAAGAATTGATTATGTGTCACCGGTTGCCAGCTACTGATTAGGCGTCAACAGTTGCCATTAGCGGATTATACATTACCAGTTGCCAGCTACTGATTAAAGGTCAGCAATGTGCCAGTAGTGGATTATGTCACCGGTTGCCAACTACTGATTAAGCGTCACCGGATGCCAGCTGTTAATTAAGAGTCATTAGTTGCCGCTTACTGATTAATTGTACTTGGCTCAATCAAAGGATTAAATGTCACGAGATTCAAGCCACGGATTAAAATTAGTCACATAAAAGTTGTCAGATACTATAAAATATAAATGATAATATAGTAATATAAATGATAAAATATATATAAGTAACATAAATATCAAGTAAAAATAAGTACATTCAATGTATTCAAATTTAACAATTGACTGTAATTCTCATTACCGGACATTTAAGTAAAAATAGCATTGATGGCGATTAATGCATCCGAAATGGAAGGGTCGAATATTTAATTTTTGAATTCCCTTCAAGTTCATCTGTGCGATTAGGAGAAAGTGACGCGCAGCGACGCACGTGCTGCATAGTTTGGACGGAGCAAAAAAACGCTAATGAAATTTTTTTATAGATGCTATCGGACTACAATTTTTCTGTGTGGACTAACCCTTGTCAAATGAATTCCATTTTAACGATTTTCTTCGTTAAATAAATCCATTTTAACAGTTTTCTTCGGTAAATAAATCCATTTTAACAGTTTTCTTCGTCAAATGAATCCATTTTAACAGTTTTCTTCGTCAAATGAATCCATTTTAACAGTTTTCTTCGGTAAATAAATCCATTTTAACAGTTTTCTTCGTCAAATGAATCCATTTTCAATAATTTTTCTTATTTGATTTCTCACAAAAACAATATCTGGAAGTGGCGCAAGGCCATTGAAAGCCACATATGTTTTTTTAATTCGAGGTTAGATCTTTGAAAGTAAACCTTAATTATTGAAGTCATACTGGTGAATAAATATTTGATAAACAATTATAAATTGCATGATGAATAAATATGGCGCACATCGATTGGTGCCAATAGTATTATTATAAACATATAAATATATAATAATTAATAAATATATAATTTAATTTATTATTAATGAATTTTATATATATATTATCACATTAAATTATATATTATTTTATAGAACTTGATTTAAAAACATATAATATTAATTTAATAACATATAATACGATAATAATTTGGAGAATTTTCATGTTGCATGTGTCTTTGTGAGTCAGCAGGTTATTTAATTAAAATAATTATCATGAAATGTTATTTAGTGAGGTTATTACAAAAGCTATTTAACAAAAGATAAAAGCTACATTAGGTTACGCCGCTGAAACCTAAACCGGCAGGCGTTTCGTACGGGCATAACAGGTCGGGGTATAAACTCTGTACAGTACATAATTGAACTTTGCTTTATTGATTTATAATTGATTAATAAATATATATGCAGCAGCTTTACCTGAATTATTAAGGTAAAATATTGAAAAATTAACATTACATTATATTAAAATTGAGCGCTAAAAATTTCGCTAAAATTTACTTATTTTTTTTTAATTTTCAGTAGCTTTGCGTCATCACGCCACACGTACACACCACACGTACACACCACACGTACACGTCGCACGTACACACCACACGTACACACCACACGTACACACCACACGTACACACCACACGTACACGTC